>NW_026859480.1:0-198364 GCF_026571515.1 Ruditapes philippinarum
ATTTGAAAAAGATATGTCAAATTTATTATACCCGTGTTTGTTATAGTGATACGTTATTACCATCAAACTGTTAAAAAAACAGAACATAACTTAACAAATGTATATTACTCTCCATACACGTAGGCAGTTATGAGGAATTTACAATCAAACATGAAGGAAGAGAAGAGAAAAAACTGTCGATCTCCGTCGTATTCAATGGCAGATTTAATAAGAAATATAAAATATATTTTTTAATTATACAATATATCGCCTTGGTCAATACTATGTTTTCAGTATATATCACATCATATTCTCCATCTAAAAAGTCCATATTTGTATATTATTAATATAATCGTTGTTCATACACGTCGATGTAGAATAGATTAAATCATAACTAGATTATATACTCAGAATAAGGGTAAGTCTGTCACAACTAATAATGCCGTTTCTGTCTGGAGATAATTTCTGATAATTTTTACATTTTATTACAATTCATCTATTGCTAGACAATACAAAGAAGGCAATATGTAATTCAAGATATCACAATGCCACAAGGACCTCATCGGCTTATACTAATTTGTTATAATAGCGTTGTAGAATACTTAGTTAATCTAGGTCAATATGACAAGTGTAGAACAATATTACCAAGTTCTTTAGGTACTTTGAATAGTCAGTTACCATTAAAGATGAAATGAGATAAATAATAAAAAGATAAGCCAATTGTTTAGTTCAGGCAGGTTAAAACAATATTTCAAATAAATCAATAGCATAATTGTTATCTATAGATGTTAAACAGTCAAACAACAATATTAATCTAAAGAAGACCGTTTAGATCATCACCAATTAGGCAGAACGATGATGAAACACAAACACACATGATACTGTGATATTTTCTAGTGTATACATATTCATATATTTGACACGATCGTGTATCTGGACTAAACTTTGACTGTCAAAGTTCAACAAAAAATCAAGTTTGAACGGACGTTGTTACGTAATTTGTACTTAAATTATACGCAGCATCCCAATCATAATTACTAGCTGTCAGTTATCGCATTCTTTAAAAGAGCCGGTCAGACTACCACGATGCTCATGATATATTGTTATCGTAGCCATTCAAGGGTGTGGCGCAATCAGATTATTCACATGTACATCAAATGTACCTGTAAAAAAGAAATATCTCATAATTTATCAGGATCTATTCTAATTAGGCGTGTTGCAGTTAGAAAAATGCTAATTTTCACTTTCAAAGTTCAGATTTACGGTAAGATAACTTTTGCATATCAAACGGTGTATTGTTGTGCATTTTCATGTTAACAATTTGCCTTATATCATATGTAGCTTCCTACCCTAGCACCAGCACCTTTTCTCCAACAGATCCTAGAGAACGATGTGAAAAAGATGAAAGTTTTAAGACAAACTTTTTTATTGTATACTTTGCAAGAAAACACACATTTTCATTGATACTCGTATATTTATCATACCGTTTCAAATAAATTTGCGACAACTTTGTTATCAACATGTTTAGCATTTTTCAATATATTTATTTATATAAGTTTTTTGTTCAAGGCAATGTTTTTAAGATACATGACGAATAATTACTTAAAAGTTTTTTCATGGATAACTTGTGTAGGTATCTTTGTTTTTTGTTTGTTTCCAGTTTTATTATGTCATTTGTTGTTAGTCATATCATTTTTATTACGAAGTGAATTTTAATCAATTTGGTAAAATGCCGTCTATTTCTACATTGTTTTAAGTAAGATGTAATAATAACACAACAACATTTTATGGTACACTTGTCAAATCGCACAACATTAGACTTCGGGCTATAAAACTTTCAATATTGTAAAGAAGACAACAGCTACCATTCCGTAACGGTATATTTATAAAAGTGGCAATTTTAACAGTTCTAGTGACTACTTGTCAGATAAACATGGGCATATTTTTCTATTTTGTCTTTATTTGGTTTTACGGCGCACTAACACAATGTTTTTCACACGGCGCCTAACTAGGAAAGATGATTTTGTCAGTTTTCGTTTGTTTGTTTTTTTTTTCGAGCGAAAAGGTGCATAGACTGTATTAGTACGAACCCATTAAGTCGCTATTTACGTAGACGCGGGGTAAAACGGTGGCTGCAATTCTGGTGCCTCAACTCGTAAAGGCAACCCTTTCCGCCGCAAAAGGCAGTGGGTCGGAGGCATAAATCTAAATCTTTATAACAACTATTAGTTATAAGTTCAGTTTTATCCCTTATAAACAACCCTATGCCTGTATTGTCTACAATTTTTGTTATTTTATGTAAACATTTTATTGTGAAGTCGTTTGAAAAAAACTATTTTGTAAACTAAAAGAGGTTTCAATTTGATTGATTTAATATCTACATTTTAAAAAATGTCGTTATTCAAAATATAAATCGGTACATATTAAATGGACTTGTCTTCAATATCAATATCATTCCTAATTGAAAGATAAATTTTCGTTCAACATTAAAAACTGCGTATTTCTATTTCGGAGAAGTATATTATGTTTGTCAGATTATTGTAATTATACTGTCGGAATGTGCAACATTTTTATATCATTCGCATTGGTTTTTACCATGCAATGTTCTATAGAATCTTTCGCCAAATTGGTGCATTATTATGTCATTACACAATCGTGTTTGTCGAAGCAGGCTAATGAGGCACTTTTTATAGTTGATTAAAACTATCTTTCTGGTTTCTCGGGAAGCAATAGTATCATCATCCTTATAGATATTCATGATTAAAAAGAAAAGCATACACGACAAAGTAAACAATACTTAAGTGATTAATATTTTGTTAATTTAAACGAATGTAAATTATAATTTTTAGCTCGACTTTTTTTTTTTTGAAAAAAAAGTAGAGGTATTGTTATAGTCGGGTCGGCGTTGCCGTTGCCGTCCGCAAACTTGTACCTGGATCATAACTTTTTTATTTCTTGGTGTATTGTCTTCATACTTGGCCACAACAACCCTTGGGACAAGACCTCTCAGTAGACCACACTAACTTTGACCTTCATTCATAAATGACCTTGACCTTCAAGGTTAAAAGTCCAATTTTTGCTTGTTCATGCTGTTATTGGCTGTAACTTTGTATTTGTGAATGGATTGTCTTCAAACTTGAACATAATAATCTTCAAGGATATCCCTTAAAAATAACCAGCCAGACCTTGACCTTCACTCATAAATGACCTTGACTTTAAAGGTCAAATTATTGAAATATTCATTTTTTTGGCTATTATTGGCTGTAACTTTGTTATTTTTGAATGGATTGTCTTGAAACTTGAACATAATAATCTTCAAGGATAACTCTTAAAAATATACCGAAAGACCTTGACCGTCACTCATTAATGACATTGTCTTTCAAGGTCAAATTATTGAAATTTTCATTGTTTTGGCTGTACCTGACTGTAACTTTGCTATTATTGAAGGGATCAACTTCATATTATAACAGAACATTGTTGTTTATCAAACCCAAATTTGCTTGGGCTCTTTAATGACCTTGACCTTGAAGGTTAAATTTCTGAATTTTCTCAGATTTGTGCATTAAATGACCATAATTATATATTTATTGGTGTGTGTGTGTGTGTGTGTGTGTGTGTGTGTGTGTGTGTGTGTGTGTATATATATTATACATATCTATCTATCATCATCATCATCATCATCATCATCATCATCAACAACAACAACAACGTATATTGCGTGTTTCTATTTTTAGAATTGCGTGTTTCTATTTATAGAATTGCGTGTTTCTATTTTTAGAATTGCGTGTTACTATTTATAGAATTGCGTGTTTCTATTTTTAGAATTGCGTGTTTCTATTTTTAGAATTGCGTGTTACTATTTATAGAATTGCGTGTTACTATTTATAGAATTGCGTGTTTCTATTTTTAGAATTGCGTGTTTCTATTTTTAGAATTGCGTGTTACTATTTTTAGAATTGCGTGTTTCTATTTTTAGAATTGCGTGTTTCTATTTTTAGAATTGCATGTTTCTATTTTTAGAAATTGCGTGTTACTATTTTTAGAATTGCGTGTTACTATTTATAGAATTGCGTGTTACTATTTTTAGAATTGCATGTTTCTATTTTTAGAATTGCGTGTTTCTATTTTTAGAATTGTGTGTTACTATTTATAGAGTTAGATGTTACTATTTATAGAATTGCTTGTTACTATTTTTAGAATTGCGTGTTTCTATTTATAGAATTGCGCGTTTCTATTTTTAGAATTGCGTGTTACTATTTATAGAATTGCGTGTTACTATTTTTAGAATTGCGTGTTAATATTTTTGGAATTGCGTGTTACTATTTACAGAATTGCTTGTTACTATTTTTAGAATTGGGTGTTTCTATTTATAGATTTGATTGTTTCTATTTTTAGAATTGCGTGTTTCTATTTTTAGAATTGCGTGTTTCTATTTTTAGAATTGCATGTTACTATTTTTAGAATTGCGTGTTCCTATTTTTAGAATTGCATGTTACTATTTTTAGAAATTGCGTGTTACTATTTATAGAATTGCTTGTTACTATTTTTAGAATTGCGTGTTTCTATTTATAAAATTGCTTGTTTCTATTTTTAGAATTACGTGTTTCTATTTTTAGAATTGTGTGTTACTATTTATAGAATTAGGTTATTTTTAGAAATTGTGTGTTTCTATTTTCAGAATTGAGTGTTACTATTTATAGAATTGCGTGTTACCATTTATAGAATTGCGTGTTTCTATTTATAGAATTGCTTGTTTCTATTTACAGAATTGCGTTTCTATTTTTAGAATTGAGTGCTTATTTTTAGAAATTGCGTGTTACTATTTATAGAAATTGCGTGTTTCTATTTTTAGAATTGCGTGTTTCTATTTTTAGAATTTCGTGTTACTATTTATAGAAATTGCGTGTTTCTATTTTTGGAATCGCGTGTTTCTATTTTTAGAATTGCGTGTTACTATTTATAGAAATTGCGTGTTTCTATTTTTGGAATCGCGTGTTTCTATTTTTAGAATTGCGTGTTACTATTTATAGAATTGCGTGTTACTATTTTTAGATTTGCATGTTACTATTTATAGAATTGCGCGTTTCTATTTTAAGAATTGCGTGTTACTATTTTTAGTATTGCGTGTTTCTATTGATAGAATTGCGTGTTTTTATTTTTAGAATGGTGTGATACTAATTTATAGAATTGCGTGTTTCTATTTTTAGAATTGCGTGTTTCTATTTTTAGAATTGCGTGTTTCTATTTATAGAATCGCGTGTTTCTATTCATATATATATATATATATATATATATATATATATATATATATATATATATATATATATATATATATATATATATATATATATATATATATATATATATATATATATATATATATATATACAAAATAGATAAATAAAACTAATGTGACAAGACAGACCAACTTAATTGATAAAAAGGAAACATTAAGATATGTTCAAACCTTTCTATATTTGCGTTTAGAAAAAGTAAAAAGTCGAGCGTTGCCCCCGCCCGGCGGTGGCTCTTGTTATTTTCATAATATAAATACGAAGATTTGTAATAACGGAAGTCATTAACTATTACTTACTTCATTTAAGCAATAAACCACTTGATTAAGACGAAATCATAACAAAAAAACATTTACCAAGGCTTAATAGAAACGTACAATGAACTTTTTGCTCCGACAGGAAGTCTTTACGTCTCAACCTCATTCTTAAGCAGATAATATTTCCCTTTAAATTATGAAATACATTGAGAATTTACTTAATAACTTCGTCTGATAATGATTTTTTCCGTTCCAAAACAGAAATACAAACGAGCGTGCTGAATTCTGACTGAATTAGTAAATATGCTAAAATTCGTCATAGTTGTTTGTCGTTTAATATCAACTTTTTATAATTATAGCTCTATAATTAATGTAAATAGTAAATAGTTTCGATTTCTGTCGCCTCATGCTTATTAATTTTGTTTAACATGCCAGATTGTTTATTTGAAGTTGACCACTCCGATTTTGAAACAACACACACAGGACACGTGTCAAGGTGCGAGAAAGTAATTGTTGATTTCTTTGTTTCTTTAGTTTCATGCATTTAGAATTATTTTTTAGTAAAGTAAAATGACTTTTTAGCTCACCTGTCACAAAGTGACATGGTGAGCTTTTTCAATTGCTTTTGGTCCGATGTCTGTCAGATGTCCGTCCATAAACTTTTACCTCAAACGACATCTCCTCATAAATCCCAAAGCCAATTTCATCCAAACTTCACAGGAATGTTCGTCTGGTGGTCACCTTTAAAAATTGTTCAAAGAATTTAATTCCATGCAAAACTCTGCTTGCTATGGCAACCATAAGGAAAAACTTAAAATATCTTCTTTTTAGAAATGCAAAGAGCTCAAGCTTAGATATTGGCATGAAACATCTTCCAGTGAGTATCTACCAAGTTCAAATAAAAGCCCAGGGGTCAAGTTGGCCTCGCCCCAGGGAGTCATTGATTTTACTTATAAGTTTATAGTAAAAACTTAAAAACTCTTCTTTCAAAACCTCAAATAGCTAGAAGTAAGCTGTTAAGCATAATACATCTTCTAGTGAGTGTCTACCAAGTTTGTTCAAAGAAAAGCTCCGGGGTCAAAACTGACCCTGTCTGGGGGTCATTGATTTTCCTTATATTTATAGTGAAAATTAAAAAGAGGCTATTTAAAAAAAACAAAGAGCTAGAGCTTAGATATTAAGCATGAAACATCTTCTAGTGAGTGTCTGTCAACTTTTTGTCCAAATTAAAGCCCTGGGGTCAAATTCGCCCGCGCCGGGGGTCATGATTTTGCCTTTTTCTGTATACACTTAGTAAAGCCCACAAAAAGAAGTCCTGGTTTTTAAAAAAACGCTAAATAGCCAGAGGGTTAGATACTTAAATGCGGGCCATGAAAATAACTTCTAGCTAGTGATGTGACTATTCAACTTTGATTCAAGTAATAGCCCCTGGGTCCGAGAAATGCATATAGTAAAAACTACTAAAGCACACAAAAACATATTTAAAATACCAAAATATCATTATTACTGGACTCAGGCGTGAGCATATTTCAGGGCCATCAATGTAGTAATTTTTAACACCTTTGAACTACACTGAAATAATACAAACACTTTAAATCCATTTTTTCACTTTTAATATTTCCTTTAATGCAAAACTCCAACATTCACAATATTAGTAATTCCTTTTCACATCCACTTTTGCAACAACTCTTGTTTACTACAACTGACTATAACACAATAACATCAATATATATAGTAGCCAAATTTTAGCGCCAAAAGAACTTAATAATTACAAGAAAAGCATGATAATCGTGAACATGTGTGAACATGTGAATTTTTCCCACCAAAATTAAATAACGAGCAAGACGGAGTTAAGGTTGTATAGATAATATTACATAAGCAGAAATACTCAATAAAAACACGTGAAATATGAGAACTTAAAGTAAAAGTTACATGAAATAAACATGCTAGATTCGCGCCAAAAATAAGAAAGGAGATTAACTAAATGTAACATCGCTAGATGTTAGCGACAATCATGGCACTCTGTTAGCATGAAAAGTATGAGCTTCAGATAGAACTATTTGTTAAAAAATTTCAACCATCAAAATTTAATTAGTGTAAATATCATAAATATAAAATCCTTATTAGAAACCTAGATTATCATCGCTCGTACTTGATTTTAAAATGTTTACTTTTTATTTTTCAGATCTAATATTACATGCTGGTAGACACAATGGCTGAAAATAAACCATCCTTCAGTAGTTTGAGGTAAATTGATAGGTGAAGGTCTCGAGGAAATCGATACACTTTTGAAAGCTGTAGCCTTTGACTTTATGAAAGGTGACAAGGACTCTGGTCAAGGACCAATGGAGCAAATAAGAAGAAAGAGTTTAAGGTACTGCTAGGAAAATTCAAAACTTGCAGTGAATTGCTTTGGAGCTGGGCCGGAATGACATTGACAAGCAGTTAAGAGGCAATATAAACTTGAAGTTGAAAGTGTGAGGGCTGCAAAAGGTGGTAAAGCGGTTTAAAAGCAGAGCTGACAGTCGTTTCCAGACACCAGCTTCTCCGATTTGTGAACCTAGCACTTCACAGAAGCCAAATGAGATTGAGGGAGCAATGGGAAGCAAACAACCATTTTAGGAAAAGAAAGGCAATCATGAACAAATTAGAGAATGACGACAAGGGGGAACGAGAAGAAAGGTAAAGGCCCAGGAAACAGCTTGAACTAATCAGAAAAATATAAGGGATTATTATATGCATCTAGAGTCAAACAGCTAATTGTTGAAGAACAAACACTTACGAATAATTCTGCCTAGAAAACACTGATGATAACCTCAGCTGTTGAATTTAATGATAATTTGGCCTTTCCAGTGTTAATCACTTCAGGAATATCAATTTGCTCTCTGTCTATGAGGCGATCGAACTCTCAATATATTCTGCTTAGTGTTTTATTATACAAACAATCCATCACGTTAACGCTCACCGAAGGGTACATAACTCAACGATAACTATACAATTGAGCAAGAAGATCTCTCATATAACTATATACTTATCTTACTTATTAAAATGTTATTCATCTTTAAATATCGCTTACAGATCCACTTGCACCGTCCTTAAAGGTAATTACTAACCTCTCTCCAATAACATATCTCTTCTATTAATCAACCAGACGTCTTATCTTACACAGGTCTCTTAACCTACTCTGAGCACCTTAATTCAATGTCTCACTTTAATAACCATCACAACACACAAATACACCAAGATCACAGATAGCTATCCATCTATACGTTTACACATAAGCACAATTCGTATGGTTCTACCTACAACACGTCTCACACACTCACACTACAACAACACATATATGCAATTCCGTTCTTAACCTGCATCAGGGACAACAATCTGCTCTGTATTGAGATATAGTCACTTGCTCAAGCAAACACAACTCTTTAAGAAACGCTTTATGAACAAACAATCTGTTTTTTCGCCGACGCTTTTGATCAGTCATGCGTCTGTGAGATTTCACAAAGTTATGCTCATGTGTGTACAGTTAATCAGTTGACTACAAATACGCGTTAACAACTACGTTAATAAAACCACTAATACAGCGTGACACAGTTTGCGAAGAAACTCCATTCTTGGACCACTAACTTTTCTTATACTTGGGGACCAATCACCCCGCTTTCACTGGAATGGCACGCGACAGGTCCACACTTGACCGTTCCTATGCCATAACCCGTTCGTACTGCACACTCCTGCGGATGTCTCTAAATTCAAAATTTTACTATTTCAATGTTAAATGCTCAATCTCGCCTAAGCGCGCGCCACAGAGCGGCGTGGAACGGTACTTGCAATTTCCAGTAACCCGTCCCATCGACACCCCGTTCAATCCAACCGACCTTGCAACCTATTTTTTCAATTGCCGTGTTGGGCTTCTTTATGTGATTTCTGTATTATCTATTTAATGTATCTATCATCCTGTTATCTTTCCGGTCGGCGGCATGTAACGCAATCTCCCCGTATACATCTTAACAATGTTAATTTGTCGAATCCCTCTGAAGCGCATCGTTCAGCACCGACATTAATTGCCGTGTGAATTTCTAGGCTAATTTTAGTTCATTTTTCCGCAATATCCCATAGTTGGGTGGTTCCAACATCCTACTTGAATACGATGTGAATCACCCCTTAGCGCATAATGTGCGCACTGCTTTTATAATTTGCTCTTTTGACGTCTGTATCATTGTATACGTCAGTGCTTTCATAACTTCTTTGATTCCTCTTTTCATCAATTCCTATTTTTATTAGTTCCTCTCTGCCCAATGTGTTTTCTTCTTGTTTATGGGCACATCTCTCTTTTTTATTTACTAGTTTGTTAGGATCCATCCCTGTCGTCCTGCTTTTCTGGTATCACTGGCCACGGCGCAAGTTTCCACATCTGAAGAGTTCCTAAAACTGCCTTATGAACAACCTCTGCGGATGTTTTCTTAATTCAAAATTTTACTAATTTCATGTTTAAATGATGAATTCTGCTTAGCCGTGCTAGGGGGCGTGACGGTAATTGCACTTTCCAGTACCGTCCATGAACAGGCTCAATCAAACGAGCTGCAACATTTTTATTTTGCCAGTGTTGGCTTTCATTAGGGATTCTGATTTATTATTCACATAGAAATTGACTTCATAAGACAAACTAGAGCGATTGTTAGCCGAGTAAAATCTAATCTATTCATTATACACGAATATCATAGAACTTTAAGATCTCTACATTATATTGCTTTTTCACATACAACTGAATCTCCCTACGTACATTTTACTGAATCCTAACGCAGAGGTAGCCTTACATAACGCAACAGACGTCATTCTCCAAGCGATATACTTGTTTTGGTAGCTGCGAGCCAATGTTTCCATTGAAAAAAAAGGAAATATTATCTGCTTAAATGAGTAATTTGAGGTACGTCTTCCCGTCGGACAAACGGTTCATTGTACGTTTCTGCTAAGCCTTGAAAATGTAATTTTAATGTTTAATCTCGTCTTTTCAAGTTAATAACATCGAATGTGGTGATAGTAATAATAGAATATTGAAAAATATTGAAATATCAAGTTGTATCTACTATTATTTAAGCGCATTTCTATGGAAAACATCGCATCTCTTAACATACAAGGGATAATCTCATAAAAATAGTTTAAAGTATATTGGAGCTATATCCTAGTTGTGTAGTTCTTAGCCATATCAGTGAATCTAAAGTCATACTAGGTCTAGATAAAAAGTTATGAGTAATAATATAATATGTAGTATTTATAAATATATAATAACATTTTTCTATATCATATAAAAAGGACATATTAAGAAATGAAATGGTATTCATCTTCGAATGTCATGTAAGATAGCAATATAACACCTCCATCTTTCACTTCTAACAGTTCATTATAAGAAGATAATCTGAGTCACTAATGATAATCTATCCAGTTGTCACATCAATGTCATGAATGCGAATATTAGGTCTACTATTACTTGTGATTAGATCACTTCATCGCATATGTGGTATTCATATCGAAATAATTTCATATACATGAGAAATCATAATTACCACTTGATTTCATAACAAAATTAACTACACAAGATACAGAAATCCAACTTTGTAAAAAAACAATCAAACACTTACTAAAATACGAGTAATATATTTTTACTAAATATAACGAGACTCTTAAAATCAACTATTCTATCTAAACATCATGTATCCACATAAGACAACAATTCAAGAATATTTGATAACCAATTATTCTTTTTATACATTTACCAGTCTTTCAAGGAGGCAATGTTAATATACATTCAGTAAGATTAACGAATTCATTCTCACATGATCCTCTATAGCAGTTCTAAATCCAAAAGTCTTACAAATCGTTGACCATTCTTGGAAATAATTAAGGGTCGTATTCACGCAGCACGAACAAGGACTGTAAACTTTCACTGTAAACATATTTGAGATAGTATTTTAAAGTAGTATTTAGTGAATACATCAAGGAAGCATCTTTCAAATTAATCAAATGGCACTTACCAGCCACGCGAAATGCCTTACACCAACCGGTGCTATATCCACACAGTTTAATAATAAATTATGAAAAGGAGGACAAATCACAAACATTGCCCTTACTGCGCTTAAGTACGCCGTAGAAATATAATTATAGATACTGAAAAACTCAGTCATATAATTCGCCAAACATGTAAATTTTTACTTGAATCTTGAATCACTTTACTTTTTCCTAAAATTTAGTACATTTTCTCAAATTGATGTTATAAAGAAAAATATTTTTGCTCATCCTTGAGGCATGCCACATATACGACGCAACATTACATGAATACTTTAACATTTAAAATATCGTTTACACAAAATTTAAAAATGAAGTTCTCAATTTCCTTCGAATAGTTACACCTCAGCTTCTGCCGCAGCGTCAATTAAAATGAGCAAACAAAAAAGTCAAAAAGCTGACACTAACACTTTAGTTTAACTGATATCTATAACAATTAATCAAAATACATTTAGAGCTTTAATGAGTTTACCAATCAACTTGCTTCTTTAGATTCTAACAAATTTACGTCATACACTAAATACTACGGTTACAGTCAACTTCGCAAGGTATTGCAACAATATCTAAAGGTTCTCCTTTTGTTGTTAAGAAGAGAATTTGTTTTGTTTTGCAAGGAGTTTGTGATTTTTTGAAGTTGAAGGTGAATATTAATTCTATTGATGTTAACTATCAGGGTTTATTGGTTGTACATTAGTTCGCTTTTTTGGTTTTTTGAGTTATACCGTTGGTAATAAATACATGCATCTATACAATTGCCCCCTACCCCACGCGTTGACTCTTGTCTGGCTCAGATTAATTAATTGAATGCTCTTTGAGGATTATATGTAAATAACCTTCAGTGCTCTATACGTTGCTTTCTGACGCTATTAGATTTTGTAACCTCTACACTAACTGTTCGGTTGCAATGTTCTATGCGTTTTAGTGTATTTAGAGTCTGCTAACAAAATACGTTTCTCTGCTGTTCTTCTCATTTATAGTGACTTCTCATTGCTTCTGTTTCGGCTCAATAAGTGTTTAGAGCTGGGCATCGGCCGGTGTCTAGTATTGTTTCGTATAAAAGCACGTAATCCGTGACGCATATTTCGTAAAGTGGCTGATAAAATGCTGGTGTGTTTGTTTGGGTGTAAATAATGATTCAGAGTTCTTGTTTGGGTGTAAATAATAGTCAGAGGTTGTTTTGTTAAATGTATATATTGATTTGAGATAGAACACAAAAGATAAAAATACCCTAAATAAAATAGTGTTTACTAACAATTACATCTAATTTCGAGCTGTTTAGATATATTTCAATCTATATGATCTGGCGCCGTGCTGCTCAGCTCCCATATCTTGGAAATTGTGTTCTAGTATTTATACTAAATTTCCTTAGATTAAATAACATCCCAAGTGCACGTCAGTTCTCCCTGACAATTTGGGCTACGTCCGGGAATATTTCTTTTTAAGTGGAATACTTTCCTGTTTTATGTTCTTTTTCTCTTTTTGTTTAAAATGTGGCGGTTAAACCTTAGATCATTCATCCTGTTGGTACAATAGAGCAGTGTAAAAGCTCTGTTAGCGTGCGAACAATCGATATCATAGCGGGTATCTTCTCTACTACTCACAAATAAACTTCCTGTACTAGAAGTCCTAAAGAAGGTTTATATTGAAAACAAAAAGCGAAGAGTTTTGTTGAGGAGTTGTAAAAACAAAATCGTTTGCGCGCGCGAGTTACTGAACCTCTCGGCAACAACTAAAATAACGATCTATATACAAGATACCTTTTCAGTTTAGATGAAAATTAGTAATGAAATGAAACTTTATCAGAAATTAACGAAAAATTAGAATGGACACTATCCTCTGACTCTACTCTACTGTAATGACAGAGGCAAAGTTGATTTTTTTGGTATTCCGAACGCTGGCTATTAGCTTTGGGTATGCAATGACGTACCCAACAGTTCAAGTCAGCGTCTGCCATTTATATAGGTTTTTGTGTGATTAATGCTTCCGAAGGATAATCACTTTGTTTCCGAGAAATTTGGTATCGCAAATTAAGGTGGTTCGAGTTACAATAGAAAATACCAATGTTCCATAATATTTCATATTAGTACCAAATATAATTCGAAATAATAAATAAATACATACAACAGCTTTTCTACTTAATATTCAACTTTGGCTCAGCAAATCATTTGATATGAATCTGACATCGCTAGTTCGAGATTATAATAGACATTAAACCTGCAAATATGACAAACATAGGCGGATATGTACTAAAAATGAGAAATTTTATAAACATAAACTCGTATCTTCATAACAAAGAAGATGAAATGAATCAATTATCGTATGTGCTTAGTAGAAGAGTATTTTTCTAGGAACAATTTGTAGAAGTTATTAAGGCATGAACAATAAGTATTTAGTAAGTATCACCTCTCGTGTTATGATTTCTTAAATTAATTACATATTACAACATGTGCATATTGACCTCAATATGAGTTTTTAAAGTAAAAAAAATTGGAACAATATATTATGACAATTATCTTCATTGGTGCTAGTAATACTTTAATTACCGAGTTATCATTTTGTTAAACTAAGTAAGAAGCTTATGTAATTTAAATAATTACCCTACCCACATTAGTAGCACACAACGCGGTGAACGGACTGTGTTTTAATTTTTACGTATACTGAAATTATTGCACTTCTAGCAGGAGAGCACCCTGTTTACAGTGAATAGATTAAGTGGTGTGGGGATAATTTGTTGTGATAAAGTTTGAATCAACCTGTGTTTAAAACCAAACCGAAGCCAATGTTGTATATTCTAACTGCATACAAGATATAACAATTATAATTTGTTGAAGTTATAAACATCAGAAATTGATAAAAGTTTATAACCGGTGTCCAGTGGGTGATTATTCATCAAAGTGTATGTAATATTTGAATAGAAAGTTTTTGCCGCTGATGCCCAGTTGGTTGTACACAGTTGTTAAACACTACGAGACGATTAAAATCGGTGCCCTGTTTGTTAATGTTATAACAAGTTAATTGCCGGTGCCCGGTAGGTGCCATTGTTATATAGAGATTAGATTTGGAAAAACCAATTGTTGGTGCTACAGAGGTACACCATTTTGTTGAGTAAGAAGTGTTTACTTTACGGATTTCGTAAAAGTTTATTATGTTTTTGAATATAGTAATCATTAATAAGCAATTCATGGATTAATGAGAAATGGTATCATTTGGCGAAGCTTGGGTGAAAAGGACGGGGATATTACGCGATTTGTTCAAACACGCACACACATACTCTCTGATAGAGAAAGAGAGAATATTCGACGTGAGAAGATAGACGGCGATTTGAGGCGAAACGTAAAGCAATCACACGAATAAACGGAGGAAGAGCGACGGCAGTTTTGAGGCCTGAGCGTTTTAGAACCAAAGAAGCCGATTAAATGATAGAAAAAAACCGTTTATTTCCATGCCGAAGCTGAATACGATAAAAATGAATAAGCAGAAAAACTAGAATTGATGAAGTTAAAATCGAGGCTGGGGATCGCATGACCCACATAAACACCGGGTTTGAGCCAAGGGTTGCTCTAAAATTGAAGAGTCAAAAATGACATACATGCTTATATAACCAGGAGCGTATTGAAAAGATTCTCTATCTAGTCAGATAGTAAGCATCTAATACACGGCAAAAGTTTAAGTTGTCGATTATAACGGGGAAAAGTCTTGGATATAGAGAGAATATAATAGCACAAAGAGCCATCACGCTGCAAAATTGAAAATGTTCGGCTAGGTTTTGATTGAGCCTGTCATGCGGGCACGTCTAACTGTCAAGCTCAAAACTACCGTCCTCATTTGCCCCCTAATGCCACCCGGCTTAGCAAAGATCAACAATTTAACATGAACTGGCTTTAGATTTAGGATTTTGAAACAGTCCGCAGAATTGTTCGTATGGCGGTAATCCATGGAACCTCTATCAAAAATGAATGACATGTAGTGCCATTTCATGAAAAGCGGCCATATGTTCCCAAGTAAAAAAAGATGTGTCTAAACGAGTTACACTGAGTATGAGACTTGGATACAGACTATCAAGAATAAAAGCAGCAGTTTTGAAAAGATACCAGTTAACAGAAGACGGTTTCAGAAATACTTTGACAAATTGCCTTCTAATACATGTAATAAGATCTTTCAATTTATCTACTGTATCCGCAGCGTCGGCCATTTCTGTCCATCTACTAAAGTACCTATCTAAGCGAGCCATAAATTGGTTTACAGTCCTCCCTTGTTCCGGCTTAATCCCGATTTGTTTTAAAGTAATTTCTAGACCATTGTTTTCATTTGCAATTTTGATACACTATGTACGTACTTTGAATGACATGTATTACATATGACTATATAGTGAGTGATACAACTGCTTCGATAAAGATGGCAGTAAAAAACTAAACAAAAAAACAAAGGTATATAAAGAAAATTGATATCAATCTGTACGTACTTTGAATGACATGTATTACTTATGACTATATAGTGTGTGATACAACTGAATAAAGATGGCAGTATAAACTAAAAAAACCAAAAAAAATAAACACAAAAAAACAAAGAGTATAATAACACCGAAAATTGATATCAATCGTTAATAGCCCGTTAAAGATATTTGCCAGAGTCTCATATTCGAAGTAAAAAGAATGACCAAAGAGTAGGTCTGATACGAAACGAAGCAATATGGAAGAGAATTGTATCTTAAGATGGCCAAACAAATGATTTTAAATCACGTTAGGACTGAGGAGGATATAGAGAGATAACAAGAATTATACCTGAATTATTTATGTGTGATTTATGGTAAATTGTATGTCAATCGACGGCACCAACTATTGTACCAAGTCAGGCAAGTGACTGACATACCCATGATGTATTCAATTACCCTGATTACAGATAGTATGTATATACAATAAATGGATTATTTAAATTTCGATGGTAGAGATTAGAGATGACATTCTATATGTAATCTTATGCAGTATAAATGTAATGTCAATAGAACGAATCCACCCATTTTTTGTATTACAATTAAATGTATTTTAACAAATCAGAACTGTCTTCTCTCACAATTCGCCGTACAGACGATTTAATCCTTGAAGTAATAACAAATGTATGATCCAAATACAAGAGGTATTACATATTTACTAAAGTAATGTCACTTGATATGTATTAATTACGCAATTGAGAACTTTGTCTCTTCTCAAAGAATAATGTAAGTGCGGTTCGCAAAGTACGCGTTAAGACATAACATATTTTCTTGCACTATTTGTGTAAATATCAATCATTCGGTATTACATTGGTTTGTGATATTTAAGAGTATACTTATTAAGGTTCGTCTCATTCAATTTCTTGAACATGTGAAGCTCATTGTCGGACACAATTATCTTACATTTTTGCAACTTACAAAATATGATAAACAAGATCAACAAGGAAAGGCGGCGTTCAATGAACTCAAAATTTTACTATTTCATGTTTAAATGTTGAATTCTGCTTAAGCCGTTGCTCGGGGGCGTGGGACGGTGAACCTGCAGATATTATACGTCCATGACGCTCAACAAACCGAGCCTACGCACATTTTCATTTTGTCGTGTTGGCTTTCTTAGGAATCTGTATTATCTATTCTTTACATACTCAATCACACGTGTATTACTCTTTTCCTTAATATCGTCATTTATACACAAAAATACTTTCAACACCCCAGATAGCTTAAAATGCACATTGATGAAATAATGATGTCAGTTCATGTATGTTGGGTTTGTTTTACTTTTATTTTTTTTGTCACCGGCATCCTGATAGTTATTGTATCTTCTGTCAGCATTAAAGTTTTATATAACTCAAAACTGCTATTTTAACAATAAACTAGAAATGTGTCATAGGACCACGGTGCCCCCACCCGAGCACCGCCACTGTTCTCATCTATATTCTCTATTTATACTAGTCAAGTGGAAAATCAACTCTACAGAATACTGGAGTAGAATCCCAAGCGAAACCCCACGGTGCGAAGATCTCACAAATTAAGACTGACATCCTGCCCACTAAGGTTAAAACTAGGTCAAAATCCACTTTTGTGAAGAAATCTTGCTGACACCAAGTTTCAAAAATTGCAAAAAATTTTCTAAGTGAAGAAGGTAATTGGAAATACCTTAAAAAAAATACTAAATAAATGCCAGTACGTAAAATAATCCTGTGCGACAACTGCACATGCTGATCAATATTCCTGTAAAAGTTACGATGACTCTAGGTCAAATACTCTTTTGAGTTGACGTGCGACACATTTGAAAATTGCCAATTTTACTAACTCAAGGCAATAACCTGAAAAATCAAAATTTAAAAAATCCAGACGAAATACCACTCAGGTGCAAACTAACATCCTGATCAACATTCCTGTAAAGTTTCATGACTCTAGGTTTCAAATCTCTTTTTGAGTTACATGCGACACAAGTTGAAAATTGCAAAATTTTACTAAGTAAATAGGGCAATAACTCTGAAAATACTTTAAAAACATCAAAACGAAAAGACCCAAGTGCACGAACTACACATGCGGGGTGATCACATTCCTGTAAAGTTTCATGACTCTAGTAAAATACTTTTTTGAGTTACGTACGACATAAGTTGAAAAATTGCCAAAAATTTACTGTAAGTCAAGGGCAATACACTCTGAAAATACTAAAATATCCAGACGAAAATACCCAGGTGCACATCTACACATGCCTGATCAACATTCCTCTAGTAAAGTTTTCATGGACATCTAGGTCAATAATCTTTTTGAGTTCATGCGACACAAGTTAGAAAATTTTGGCAAAATTTAACTAAATCAAGGGCAATAACTCTGAAAATACTAAAAAATATCCAGACGAAATACCCAGGTCGCACAACTAACACATGCTGATACATTCCGTAAAGTTTCATGACTCTAGGTCAAATACTTTTTGAGTTACGTGCGACACAAAAGTGAACGGACGGACAGACGGACGGACGGAAGGACGGACGGACAAGGGTAAATCTAAATGCCCGCCACTAACGTGGGGGCACAAAAAAGAGAATAATTATCAACAAGGCAAAAGCAACATTGACAGGACGCAGTTTCAGACACACACACACAACCACTACAGCAGGGCACCTGGAAAGCACCTAACCAGAACGAACTGAGTGAGCACACAAGGGCGGCGAAAAGAGGGAAGGGAAACGTGATACGTGAAACAAGAAGAAACCAAAACATACATAAGTACAGATTTGTCTATCTTTAGCACTGTACTAGTTAGTATTGACGTAATATTTATCTCAGAAGTATTTTCAATTGCATTAAAGTAATATTTCTATGAAAAAGTACTAAATGTAAATGTTGGAAAATATTGTACATTATACAACTGTATCATAAATTGTGAAGTATATATTTAAACCATTATAATTTATAAATTCCATTCTTTTGCACAATGCAGGCAAGAAATGTGAACATGCGTATGCAGAAATTATTGATCATTTATTAAGAGTTAACACTTTTCAGTCTATTGCCTAAATTTCAAAATTGTCGAGCACATCACAAAGTAGCAATATGAATCCAAAAGATTAAATCCAAGGGTTTTGTTACATTCGTTTTTAGCTCACCTGAGCACAAAGTGCTCAAGGGTGAGCTTTTGTCATCACTCTGCGTCCGTCGTGCGTCCTTCAAAAATTGGCGTCAGACTTTTCAAACAACATCTCCTCCTAAACCACATGGCCAATTGCAACCAAACTTTACAGAAATGATCCTTAGGTGGACCCCTTTTAAAGTTGTTCAAAAATTTAAATTCCATTAAAAACTCTGGTTGCCATGGCAACCAATAGGAAAAACTTTAAAAAATCTTCTTTTAGAAAACCCTAAGAGCTAGAGCTTTAGATATTGGCATGAAACATCTTCTAATGAGTGTCTACAAAGTTTGTTCAAATCAAAGCCCTGGGTCAAAATTGGCCCCGCCCTTGGGGTCATTGATTTTCCTATATGCAGTGTATAGTAGCAAAAACTTAAAAAATCTTCTTTTAAAAAACCAAGAGCTAGAGCTAAGATATTTAGCATTAAACATGAAACATCTTAAGGATTGTCTACCAAGTTTTGTTCAAATAAAAGCCCTGGGGTCAAAATTGGCCCCGTCCCAGAGGTGTCATTGATTTTCCTATATGTATATAGTATAAACTTAAAAAATCTTCTTTTAAAGAACCCAATGAGCTAGAGCTAAGATATTTAGCATGAAACATCTTCTAATGAGTGTCTACCAAGTTTGTTCAAATAAAAGCCCTGGTGTCAAAATTGGCCCCGCCCCAGGGGGTCATTGATTTTCCCTATATGCATATAGTAAAAACTTAAAAAATCTTCTTTAAAAGAACTCAAAGAGCTAGAGCTAAGATATTTAGCATGAAACATGTTCTAATGGGTGTCTACCAAGTTTGTTCAAATAAAAGACCAGGGGTCAAAATTGGCCCCGCCCCGAGGGTCATTGATTTTCCTTATATGTGTATAGCAAAAACTTAAAAATCTTCTTTGAAAAAACCCAAATAGCTAGAGTTTAGATATTAAGCATGAAACATCTTCTAGTGAGTGTCTACCAAGTTTGTTCAAATAAAAGCCCTGGGGTCAAAATTGGTCCCGCCCCAGGAAATTGATTTTCCCTTTATGCATATAGTAAAAACTTAAAAAAGTCTTCTTTTAAAGAACTCAAAGACCTAGAGCTAAGATATTTAGCATGAGACATGTTCCAATGGGTGTCTACCAAGTTTGTTCAAATAAAAGCCCTTGGGTCAAAATTGGCCCCGTCCCAGGGGGTCATTGATTTTCCTTATATGTGTATAGCAAAAACTTAAAAAATCTTCTTTGCAAAAACCCAAATAGCTGAAGTTTAGATATTAAGCATGAAACATCTTCTAGTGAGCGTCTACAAAGTTTGTTCAAATAAAAGCCCTGGGGTCAAAATTGGCCCCGCCCCGGGGGTAATTGATTTTCCTTATATGACAGTGTATAGCAAAAACGTAAAAATCTTCTTTGAAAAAACCCAGATAGCTCGAGTTTAGATATTAAGCATGAAACATCTTCTAGTGATTGTCTACCAAGTTTGCTCAAATAAAAGCCCTGGGGTCAAAATTGGCCCCGTCCCAGGGTGTTTTTGATTTTCCCTATATGCATATAGTAAAAACTTAACATCTTCTTTTAAAGAACCCAATGAGCTAGAGCTAAGACATTTAGCATGAAACATCTTCTAATGAGTGTCTACCAAGATTGTTCAAATAAAAGCCCTGGGGTCAAAATTGGCCCCGCCCAAGGGGGTCATCGATTTTCCTTATATGTGTATAGCAAAAACTTAAAAAAATCTTTTTTGAAAAAACCCAAATAGCTGGAGTTTAGATATTAAGCATGAAACATCTTCTAGTGAGTGTCTACAAAGTTTGTTCAAAATAATGCCCTGGGGTCAAAACTGGCCCCGCCCCTGGTGTCATTGATTTTCCTTATATGTGTATAGCAAAAACTTAAAATCTTCTTTGAAAAAACCCAGATAGCTCGAGTTTAGATATTAAGCATGAAACATTTTCTAGTGATTGTCTACCAAGTTTGTTCAAATAAAAGCCCTGAGGTCAAAATTGGCCCCGCCCCGAGGGTTATTGATTTTTCTTATATGTGTATAGCAAAAACTTAAAAAATCTTTTTTGAAAAAACCCAAATAGCTGGAGTTTAGATATTAAACATGAGACATCTTCTAGTGAGTGTCTACAAAGTTTGTTCAAATAAAAGCCCTGGGGTCAAAACTGGTGCCGCCCCAGGGGTGTCATTGTTTTTAACTATATGTGTATAGTAAAAACTTAAAAAATCTTCTTTTAAAATACCAAATGAGCTACAGCTTAGATGTTTAGCATGAAACATCTTCTTATTTGTGTCTACCAAGTTTGTTCAAATAAAAGCCCCTGGATTAAAATTGGCCCTGACGCGGGGGGGGGAGTAGATCATTGTTTTTCATTATATGTGTGTAGTAAAAACTTAACATTGTGAAACATCTTCTAATGGGTGTCTTCTAAGTTTGTTCAAATAAAAGCCCTGGGGTTTAAACTGACCCCGCTCCGGCTGCCTTTATACAGGTGAGCGACATAAGGGCCATCATGGCCCTCTTGTTATGTTAAAGGCTGTCCTATTTAGACATTTCAATTCCCTTAAAATAGATTTTTATGAACTATTTAAACACTTCACAGATTAACAAACTAAAAAAGACAGCTTTGGTGAACACACTATTCCTTTGTGAATGAGATATTAATTTGTTCTAAATATTCAATTAATTTCTCGCATTTATCGTTATATTTGACAAAAAACTTTCTTTTATACCACATATTAAACATTTGAAAACTAAATGCCTTAAAGCTTTAAATTTACTTAAGGTTTTATCAAGTACAAATTGGGGATCAAATTCTTCCACATTACTGAAATTATACAGAAGTCTTATCCGATCAAAATTAGATTATGGTTCTGTTGTATATGGGTCTGCAAGAAAATCATATCTTCAAATGCTAGATACCATACATCACCAGGGTTTACGCTTAGCTTTAGGTGCATTTCGCACCTCACCTGTAGAAAGTCTATATGCGGAAGCTGGGGAGCCATCGCTTCAACTTCGTCGAAAAAAGCTATCACTTTAATATGCAACTAGAATTTCATCAAATAGCAAAAATCCAGCCACAAATATTATTTTCAAACCAAATTATATTGATAAATTTGTTAACAAACCAAAGGAAATTAAACCATTAGGCATCCGTTTAAAAGATGATTGGACTCTGTATTTATCTATTTTAGATAAACTTAAAATTGATCCTGTCAGTATCCTGCAAAACGACGATGAGGATGTTCCACCTTGGACTTATAATTCCCCTGAAATAAATATTAACCTGTCAAATATAAAAAAGACATCAAATTCACATGAACATTTCAAAGAGAAGTTTCTAGCAATTAAGGAAGAACATGAAAATTTTATACATGTTTATACGGACGTTATAATTCCCCTGAAATAAATATTAACCTGTCAAATATAAAAAAGACATCAAATTCACATGAACATTTCAAAGAGAAGTTTCTAGCAATTAAGGAAGAACATGAAAATTTTATACATGTTTATACGGACGGTTCAAAGGAAGGTTGCAAAGTAGGTGCGGCTGTGTATGAAAATGATTTTACATCTAGTATAAGGTTACCAGATAATGCATCAATTTTTACTGCTGAAGCAAAGGCTATAGATTTAGCAGTGTCATACATAGAACAGCATACCCATGATAAATTTGTGATATTTTCTGACTCGCTTTCTGTTTTAATATCCATTAAAAATAAAAAGTCTGACAATATCATGATAAAGAAACTTCTTTTGCGATTTCATGATATACTTAAAATAAAATCTGTTAAATTATATTGGATTCCAAGTCATGTAGGTATACGAGGAAATGAAAAAGTAGATGCTTTAGCTAAACAAGCTTTAAATTTGCAAAAAACTGACTTATTGTTACCTGCTTGTGATTTTAGAACGGCTATAAATAAACTCGTTTTATCTGAATGGAAAGCAAATTGGGACAATGCCGTCTTTAATAAACTTCATGATATAAACCCATCTCTTGATGTGTTACCATCTCTGTCTTTGTCAAACCGCCATGATCAAACAGTTCTTCTTCGATGCCGAATTGGACACACTAAAGTTACCCATTCTTATCTCCTCACGAATGACAATGCCCCTTTCTGTGTAGGCTGTAATGAAAATGTTACTGTCAAGCATTTTCTTCTGGAATGTCATTATTTTTCACAGGCCCGTAACAGATTTTATAATGTAAACTCACTCAAAGAACTCTTTAATACAATTCCATCAAAAAACATCATCGATTATTTGAAAGAGATAAACTTGTATTCAAAGATCTGATTGGCTCTTTTTTATTGTTATTTACAACGTTTTACATAATAGTTTAAGCCTATTTTAGCATTCGGCACGATATGGCCATTTATGTGTTGAAGTGCCGTAAAATCCAAACAAACAAACAAAAGTTTCCATCACTCTGATAGAGGTTCAAATAACCTACCCGCTAAAACTATTTTAGAATAGTTGCATCTCATCCGTGTACGTTTAATGTTGTTTTTTTTCACCACTGTCTTTTACTGGCTCTATTTGTGTCACAAGTTATTGTTACAAGGCACAATGGTTAGATCGTTGCCATATTAACCACTTGACCCTCACCGCTGTGTTATCGAATCCCGCCAGGGATTTTAAATTATTTCATGTAAGAAAGATACTTTGATAGGTTATGGAACGCTGGTGGTTCTCTAGGTGTCTTCCTCAACCGGTTATACTTGAAATTCGCCATATCACCTCTACTGTGTAGCCAAAGTAAAAGAAACAAGAGGGCCATGATGGCACTGAAATCGCTCACCTGTATATAGGCCCCTGGGGCGAGGCCAATTTTAACCCAGAAGCTTTTATTTGAACAAACTTGGTATACACCAATTTGAAGATGATTCATGATAAATATCTAAGCTCTAGCTATAAGAAAATGTGTTAAGTTTTTACTATACGCATATAGGGAAAAGAAATGACCCCCCCCCTCAGGGTGGGCAAATTTTGTCCCCAACGCTTTTATTTGAACAAGCTTAATAGTCACTCACTAGAAGATAGTTCATGCTTAATATCTTAACTCTAGCTCTTTGGGTTTTTTAAAAGAAGATTTTTTAAGTTTTTACTATATATAAATATATGTAAGGAAAGTCAGTGATCCCCTGGGGCGGGGCCAGTTGTGACCCCAGGGCCCTTATTTGAACAAAAATGGTAGACACCTACTAGAAGATGTTTTATGCTAAATAACTTAGCTCTAACTCTTATTATTTTTTAAAAGAATACTTTTTAAGCCTTTACTATATGCATATAAGGAAAATCAATGATGCCCAGGGCGGGGCCAATTTTAACCCCAGGGCCTTTATTTGAACAAAAATTGTATCCACCCATTAGAAGATGTTTCATGCTTAATATCTTAGCTCTAGCTATTTGGGCTTTTAAAAGAATTTTTTACTATATACAAATAAGGAAAATCAATGACCCCAAGTGTCAGATTCATTGATCAATACATGGATATAATCATAAAATTAAAACATTATCAAACAAGTGATTGAATTATTAACAGTGTTCGATTTATCAATTTT
This sequence comes from Ruditapes philippinarum, assembly GCF_026571515.1. NCBI lineage: Eukaryota > Metazoa > Mollusca > Bivalvia > Venerida > Veneridae > Ruditapes > Ruditapes philippinarum. Next base: position 24,774 of record NW_026859480.1, read on the forward strand.
TGATTAATAAATAACATTGGCCTGAGAGGTGTATATCGGCTATTTAACACCGGTTTGGAGTTTTGATGCGTAGGAATTGACCACGAAGGCCGTAGGCCTGAGTGGTTAATTTTGTTGCATCAAAACGACAAAACTAAACATGCAGTATGTCTTAAAATAGTAGGGTCATAACCTCTTTTAATAAAACGTTTAATGATTTTAGTAAAAACAGCAGAAAAATTACCATGACCCATAATCTTACGAAGTTTGTAAATCACATCGCCATAAAAAGCAGGCTGGCTAATCCCTTGTCGCAGAAGAGTTTTTAAATCACTATTGAATTTAGAAATTACATCAAAGTTACGATTGTAAAATTTAGTAAAATATTTCCGTAATTTATGATAGCGGTAGCCCTAATATGTGGCGTTAGTGTATTTGAGATATTATTTCGGTATTGTATGAAAAGAAAACATTATACGAACTGAAAATATAAATAAAAATGCTTTTTATTGTTGATTTAAAATGCTTTGTAAATTATACAATCGAGGGTGAAAACATAACAGCGCATATACAAGTAGTCCCTAACCGGTGTTTATTGGCAGTTTAACACTAGTTTTTTTCCTTCTTTGTCTATAGTGACAAAATCACGTGAGCGTTAGAATACATTATAATTATATAGTATCACTTCATGTTGTGATATAGATCCATGGGTTTCATGCTATGAATATTTGAACATGTTTTTGACTGTTTTCTATTGATTCTTTCAACAGCAGTTCAAGTACGCCAGGAAGGATGAGAATGAGGCATTCTCATCAAGTGGACCCATCACATTAACCTTTTCCTTTCCTGCGTAGCAGTTCATTCACTTTTGGGACTATGCAGTCCTTAAAGGATGCCTCTTGCTTATGTTCTTGAATATACCTCACAACATATTGGCGCACCAACGACTTTCTCTCCCTACACAGTTATTTTTTGCCTAATTTTCCACCCCATATCAATTGAACTGCAGTTTGAAGTTTTCAATTCCAAAGAGTTTTGGAAACAGCCAATTGACTTAATTGGACGCAAAGTGTCCAGCATTGTTACTATCACTTTTAATGTTATGCACTTCACTGTCACTCAGAGCATAGTAAGACATAATCACATCGTCGACTTCTTGGGATAAACAATGGTATGGAACACAAACATCACTTTCTTTCGGAATTTCATTCACCCTAACTGACATTGAGTCCATGTTGTTTGAAAGTTGATGGAATTCTGCACTTAGCTTACTTAGCAGCAAGGACTGTTTCTCAACACACTGAAGTAACATCCTGTTGTCCTTAGTAGGCTTGGTGTTTTAGTTTACAAGGACATAAACCGTAGATAGAAGCTGATGGAGGCTGCTTATACCACTCTGGCGGAAAGCGTTTGGCGTCAACGGTGAAGGCTCCGATGAAACCACAACGGGCGTGGTAGGCGTTGAAACTTCTTTATGGCAGAAAACGAGTGGTGTCAATGGCGAAGAAGGCTCCGATGACATCACAACGGGCGTGGTTGGCTTAAAAACTTCTTCATAGCGGAAATCACCAGTTGTCAATGGCGAAGAAGGCTCCGATGACATCACAACGGGCGTGGTTGGCTTAAAAACTTCTTCATAGCGGAAATCACATGTTGTCAATGGCGAAGAAGGCTCCGATGACATCACAACGGGCGTGGTTGGCTTAAAAACTTCTTCATAGCGGAAATCACCTGTTGTCAATGGCGAAGAAGGCTCCGATGACATCACAACGGGCGTGGTTGGCTTATAAACTTCTTCATAGCGGAAATCACCTGATGTCAATGGCGAAGAAGGCTCCGATCATATCACAACGGGCGTGGTTGGCTTAAAAACATTTTCATAGCGGGAATCACCTGTTGTCAATGGCGGAGAAGGCTCCGATGACATCACAACGGGCGTGGTTGGCTTAAAAACTTCTTCATAGCGGAATCACCTGTTGTCAATGGCGGAGAAGGCTCCGATGACATCACAACGGGCGTGGTTGGCGTAGCAACTTCTTCAGGCTGTCTATTTGGAGAACCATTGGTAGTGTTCTCTTCTGTTGAAGGTACTCTAGAGATCACTCGAACGTCATATCACTTGGCGGCATAGCCAGACAAAGTGATTTACACAGTTTTTTTGGACATCCCCCTGTAGAAGTGGCCTGAAATAAAATATACTTTTAAATACTGCTTATACATAATGGCAATTTGTATAAGCATTTTATGTTGCGCTACGATCTCTTTCTCGAAGAAAGTGCTATTGCTGTATCTGGCTACTTTGCTATTTAACATTCATGCATATAAATATTTATCAAAAGTCATGCGCTTTTTCGAGTCCGTAAAATGGTATTGCACGGCCGTGCATATCTCTTATGGGGTGGTAAATATGTATATACTATAGGGCGCCAGTGAAAATTGTTTTTATTTTAATAATAGATAAATATTAAAAATAAATTCGTGTAAGTTCTTTACTAATTTTTTGAACTCTGAATGAATTAATATTATGCTCGCTAGAGGCTTGCATGATTTCATTTTATTCAAACAAACGTTTTTTGCAATTTTTAGCCGCTACATTTCTGTCAACCAGACATAAATTTTAAAAAGGGTTCTAAAAGCACTTTTTTAAGAAATGTTTCAAATTAATCTTATGCATTGCATATGAAATGTTCTAGTGAAGAAAAAAGAAATATATATTTGTAAGAAAAATCTGGTTTTAAACAAGTTTTAATGATTTTTACTGTTTTGATGAGGATGACTAACCACTAGACAGAGTAAAGTTAACAACTGGATAAGGCATTTTATCCGTTAGATAACTTTTGAACAACAGAATTTATCGAACAGACAAATTTTAGCCAGTTGATAATGATTTTAACCATTGGTTATCACTAACACTAAACAATGTTTTGAACAACCGGGTCCTAACCTACATTTTATTAGATAACTTTAAAGAGGGTTTCTTTGGTTTATTTAGATAGTCGTCACATATTTTCATTTTCAGTTTAACTAAATGCAACCTGTATTGTTTGCATGAAATAAAGTAGATAAAAACAACAACAAAGTTGAAGATAACACTTGTCCGGCAAGTGTTGAATAAAATTGATCAGTCTAAATAATTAATAAATACATATTAAATCAATAAAATAATAAAATATAAAAAGCTAAGAATCAAACACAAAACAGAAACGCTGATCTACTCTTATATGGCATAACAACAGTAAGCCGTTATACTATATTTATTCACTTTTAAGTAATAATACAGAATATCATTTATCTGATGAACACGCTACTGGATAAATAAAGAGATGTTTTAATATCATAAACCACTTCTGATGGTTCTTAAAATGCATTATATTAAATTTACATCATTTAAAATGTACTATTGTAACAAGTTGCTATAATCACAATGGAAACGCATGTAGCATCAAAATAATGTTTATATTGAAAGATTCAGTTTGCAGTTTTACATCGATTGGACATGGGAAAGTATAAGGAGCGAATAAACATAGTTATAACTGATTCATTTCATTTATGGTCGCACTTGCTTAATAATCGGGGAAGAGATTATTGCGTATTAAATATACAAAACACTAAAACTATTATCAAATCATTTCATATACAATTATATATCTATATATATGAATGATTAATGTTCGTTCATCAATTTTTAACAGGTTTCAAAAATCCATCCGCACAGCAGAGAAGACGTTGATAGAAATAAAATTGTTTAGTTACTATGGAAATCAGACCAATTGTTGTTGTTTTTTTTTCAATTTAGAATACCCGACTGTCCGTAAGCTAGCTGGATAGCTTCCTCACATAAAAGAATCCAAGGTCGGAATTCGAACCCACAGCGGTTAGGGGCAAGTGGTTTGAAGTCAATGCCCTTAACCACTCGGCCATGGACGCCCCATAATAAGGGAGAAACTTTTAATCATAGAGAAAATAAAGAAATAACTATAATGTCGATTATTCGGATAGTTTGATTAGGAAGCATACAGTTGATATAAGTTGATATTAATTTACTCAAGAGAATGTCCCCCTGCTTTCTAGGATGAAGGTATGAATGGCTGTAAACAGTGTGGACTTTTTTCTTGCCTTTATCAATTTTGAAGTCATCCGAAAATTTAATAACTTCAAATTTAAAGTAATTGATCAATTATTAATTTGAAATACATTTCGACAAGCCAAGTAGCCTAATAATCCTTTTGCTGAGTTATGTCTCCTTTGAATATTTTGGTTAATATCCTTGTAAAAGAACAAAATTTATGAAAGCATTATATATGTATATCGTTCTTTATACCCAAAATACTGTTAAATTTATGTCCCCTCCCCCGCCCCATTGGCCCTGGTGGCGAAAGTGGTTGCCTTTACGGGTTGAGGCACCAGAATTGCAGCCACCGTTTAACCCTGCGAGAAAGTAAAAAACGACTAAATGGGGTCGAAGTCATGAAGTATATGCACCTTTTGCTCCAGCAAATGAGGTGTTGTTGCTTTAATTTTGTAACAACCGAAAATTGTCAAAATCATCTTTCCTATTTAGACGCCATATGAATAACATTGTGTTAGTGTGCCGTAAAACCAAAAAAAAAAGTAAAGTAGAAAAATATATGCCTTCGAAAAACGTGTGTGTTTATCTGACAAGTAGTCACTATAAATGTGTTATAGTTGCCCGTATCGTAATGGTAGCTGTTGATTTCTTTACAATATTTTATGTTTTATAGCCCAATTGGACAAAAGTAAATAAATATGTGGTAGAAATTATTACATGCCTTTCAGTGGACAGTGAAATTAAACTTTATAATATATCGAACATCGTTATACGAAAATCTGCAGCCGAAGTATCTCCGCTTGAAAAATAGCGTTAGCGATCTCCCTTACTTTGTCTGGTTAGTATCGAAATAATATCGATTTCAGCGGTGTTTATTGGCTATTTAAAGCCGGTTTCGATGCGGTCAAAAAATTGCACAACTACTAACCCAAGGTAAAAGACAGCTTTCATTGCTATGTTTAAAGTAAGAAATTCTATTAAAAACAGTTATTCAAACTGATTTCCGGACGCTCTTGATTTACAAACATATATGTATGTCTTTGTAAATGTATCAGGGACAAACAATCTGCTATATAGTAAGCAATTCTATTAAAAACACAGTTCCTAAAACTAATTCCGGACGCTCCTGATTTACAAACATACATGTAAATGTATTAGGGACAATAAAGCTGCTCTATATTGGATACAAATACGAGAACTCGTGCAAACAAACATTAAAACACAATTGTATTTCCCGACGCTTTTGTCAGACCTTCTGTTTTGATTTAGATAGTTGTGCTCCTGTGTGTAAGTAATAAGTTGAATCAAATTATGTTGAACAAACTACGTGAATAAAACCCAAAATAAACTGACTGAAATACTATTGCAGAACTTCATTAGTAATTGATGATATAACAAACCAGAGGACTTGTTTAGCCAGAAAAAAATATTTCTTTATTAAGACGATACATACGCTTTAAGATTACAATATATGTTAAACAAAAGTGTAATCTCATTAGTTCATATACTAAATCAGCAAAAATACGTTCAACTTGGTATTTACAACCTCAATAACGAACAAACGTCATTTCCAGACAATATTAGTTGGTAAACTCTCCATGCTTTCTTGATTAAAAAGGAAATATTATCTGCTTAAATGAGGATTGAGAAGTAAGTCTTCCTGTCGAACAATGAGTTCATTGTACGCCTTTACAAAGCTTCCATCAATTTATTTCTATTATGCTTTGTTTTCAAGACTTTATCAAGTGATATACTAACTTAATGAAGTCAGTAATATATAATGACTTCCATTATCACATAGCATCGTATATAATTTTATTGAGCCGATTTTATGACATCGCACGCATCCTAATGGATGCGGCTTTTCTACCTTGTTATATGTCGCCATGCCGTTAAATATCGAACTTACCGCGTATTGTCATTACATCCGCCTTTATCAATCTTTTTTATGCCGTTCATTGTCGCAAAAGCAACGTGAAAGGGAGACACAGGCATATCATTGTCATTTCTTCGTTTTGATTTTTATTTTCATTTCTCTGTTATTGTCCTCACAATGAATACACTAGGCAGTCACAGGAACAAAACTTTTCTCCCTATAAAGAATAAAATGGTGGTTTCCTAGCTTGACCCACGTTGGTCAGGTTAGAGCTTAAATATTTCACAATAGTTGTCACAGTGAACTCTTAAATATATAAGATTGATACAGAAATTCATCCTAAGACTTTAAAAATGTCATTTTAGCGTAATTTGATTACATAGATCCTTTTAATATGTTTGTCATAAATTTGCCTGCGTATCCCTTTAAAGCTACATGCCTCCAGATGAGTCAAAATATTTCAATTAAATCAAACGTGAGTGAAATGTATTAAGATGTGAGGAAATGTATAAAGTCTTAATAATATTCAAGTAATAATTTACATATAATGTGCGATTAATGACTGATTTTACAGTATTTTGATCTATATTTCTACTGCGTTACTAACGCAGTAAAGGCCATTTATGCATATTTTGAGCACTTTTTGGTTTTCTACGTTTTTTTAAGTGCCTTTGATAATGTTCAAATTGCTTCCTTTTGGTAAGTTCACAATATTAAACAGTCATTCAAATACATTTTCAAATTTTTCATGACAATTAGCATGAATCTGGAGGCGTGTTGCTTTTAAATCAACTTTAAAATAGTGCCCTATTAGCCTGCTCCGTCAAACACGATAAAATAATACTACACAGTATACTACACATGCATTGTTTGGAATGGTGATTATCAAGTTGTGTACTCTTCAAAACATACTCCTGTGTTTGACAGTTCAGTGTTACCTTTAACTATTAATATCATATGTTTTGTTACAGTTAAAAAAATGTTGAACAGTTTCAGATCGTCAGCATTTGTGCGCGATAATAAAATAAACAATACATTGGTTTGTGAGTAACGCCTCGGGTATTTTTATTTTCCTAGGAATAATATGTTAGTGTTATATATTTTAGTGTTCCTCACACACCGGTTGATTATATGTATAGTGTTACTTAACAATGGCGATACAATCGCTTCATCTTCGTCGAAAAAGCTATCACTTCAATACGCAACTAGAATTTCATCTAATAGCAAAAATCCAGCTAAAAATATTATTTTCAAACCAAGTTATACTGAAAAATGTGTTAACAAACCAAAGGAAATAAAACCATTAGGCCTTCGTTTAAAAGATGATTTAGATAAACCTAAAATTAATCCAGACAGTATCCTTCAAAATGACGATGAGGATGTTCCACCTTGGACTTATAATTCCCCGAAAATAAATATTAACCTTTCAAATATAAAAAAAGTCATCAAATTCACCTGAATACTTCAAAGAGAAGTTTCTAGCAATTAAGGAATAACATGAAGATTTTATACATATTTATACGGACGGTTCAAAAGAAGGTTGCAAAGTAGGTGCGGCTGTGTTTGAAAATAATTTTACATCTAGTATGAGGTTACCAGATAATGCATCAAATTTTACTGCTGAAGCAAAAGCTATCGATTTAGCATTGTCATACATAGCACAGCATACCCACGATAAATTTGTGATATTTTCTGACTCGTTTTCTGTTTTAATATCCATAAAAAATAAAAAATCAGACAATATCATGGTAAAGAAACTTCTTTTACGATTTCATGATATACTAAAAACAAAATATGTTAAATTACATTGGATTCCAAGTCATGTAGGAATACGAGGAAATGAAAAAGTAGATGCTTTAGCTAAACAATCATTAAATTTTCAAAAACTGACTTATTGTTACCTGCTTGTGATTTTAGACCGGCTATAAATAAACTCGTATCATCTGAATGGAAAGCAAATTGGGACAATGCCGTTTTTAATAAACTTCACGATATAAACCCATCTCTTGTTGCGTCACCATCTCTATCTCTGTCAAACCGCCGTGATCAAACAGTTCTTCTTCGATGCCGAATTGGACACACTAAAATTACCCATTCTTATCTCCTTACAAATGACAATGGCCCTTTCTGTGTAGGTTGTAATGAAAAGGTTACTGTCAAGCATTTTCTTCTTGAATGTCATGATTTTTCAAAGGGCCGTTATAGATTTTATTCTGTAAATTCACTCAAAGAACTTCTTAATACAATTCCATCAAAATACATAATTGATTATTTGAAAGAGATAAACGTGTATTCTAGGATCTAATTGGTTCATTTCTATTGTCATTTACAAAGTTTTTAATAACATTTTAAGCCTATTATAGCATTCGGCACGATATGGCCAGTTATGTGTTGACGTGCCGTAAAAATCCAAACAAACAAAAAACAATCGAGGGTTGAACGCTGCTTTGTTCATAATGATTGCTGGGTATTTTTTTTATTTATTCAATTTTAAAATTCGTTTGCAACATTCAATTTAAATGTTTAACTTATTACTAAACGGATGTGTTTATAATTTAAGTCAAAATTTACAAAATAAAATGTTGCAACGGTTTAAAATTACAGCATGATAAATATTGCAAAACTCATTACCTAGATGTTTTCCTGTCGGAGGCGAGGGCTATTGTGTGGTGATGTTATTATTACTGACTTTTGACCTAGTGAACAAAACTCAATAAGGGTTATCTGCTGGTCATAACTAGTCACTAAGTAATAATTATTGGGACCGCACAAGTTATGTGCAGCAATTTTATGACAACGTTATTACAAAACTTACGAAATAATATATGCATACACTTTATGAATCATGTAGGCCTCATTGATGACAACCGAGTTATTATATTACATAAGACTTTCAAAATATGTATACGAATAGCATTTTTAGTTTAATATAAAAATATCAACCAAGGCAACTTGAGTTGTTGAGTAATTGGTCAGAAACCGTCTTTAAGTACAAGGTCAATATGACACTGACCCCCTGACCCCAAAATTACTAGGGATCATCTACTGGACAAGACCAATGCACCTACAAAGTTTGAGGGCCAGCAGCTATAGGCTTGTCAAGTTATTGTTCGGAAACAGTTTACACCTACAAGGTTTATATGACCTTGACCTTTGACCCTACAATCAATAGGGGTCATCTAATTGTCAAGTCAAATGCACCTACGAAGTTTTGAGGGCAAACTGCTCATGGGTTTTCAAATTATTATATCAACCGTTTTAACCAGCAAGATAAATATGACCTTGACCTTTGACCTCAAAATCAATAGGGGTCATATGCTTGTCATGACCAATCATCATACTAAGTTTGAAGATCCTAGGCCTAAGTGTTCTTTAGTTATCACTCGGAAACCATTTGGTCAACAGACCGACGGACCGACCGACCTACAAATGCAAAGCAATATATCCCCTCATTTTTGAAGTGGAGGCATAATAAATAAATATGTACCCCTACCCGTAAAAGGCGAGCATCGTATTAACCATAATTATGCAACAATAAAATATAAAAATGGTAAAATTTTTGAATATAGAAACATTCGCAGCAGATCTGTTTGTAAGACGTTTATGGCATTAACGTGACTGTTTCGTATCGTTCAAAGAAAAGTGGCATATTAAACGATAAGCGTAATTAAACAAAAAAGGAATCAGAGGTTATTAAGCTTGTATATTAAAGAAAAGCTGTTACAAGACAATTTGAAAAAGCAAGCAGCATATCTTAGGGTGTTTAAATATTATTTCAGTACCATCGCGTATATCCAGTAACGCAGGAATGTACAAATAACGCTGGTATTGTGCAAAAGTAACGCATAATTGCGCAATTTAGTGGCTAAAACGAGCACCGCAATTAGAAAATATACCTGTTTTACGAGGTAACGCCGGATTCGTGAATGAAGAACTGAAGCAACGGAGGTTATCTCATTAAAAGTCGCTAAATCCTATTTTACCAGCTTCCTCCTATTGTTATACGACGCTTTTAGTTTGACAAGCGAGTTTTTTTAATGTTGTAAATGTACATATTTATTTGACGAAACACAAAACGCACATTCAAAACAGTAATCAAGTTGTCTTTTTCACGAATGATCTAAAAAAGTAAACATATTACTAGCAAACAATTTAATACTGGTTAAAGTATAATGTCGTAGCAGCCGTAGGCGCTTATTTTATTCCAAACCAAATTTAAAGACATGAATAGTTTGGTTCGTTTACTTACTGTGTTATTCGTATTTAGTATTATTTAACGACATTCAGTGCCAATGTATACACTACCCTTGTGTTTCTTGCGTAAAATAATATACATCTTGTTATCTTAATTAAAAGGGCCTTGATCCATATGGAGGGTGTTCGTTGCCATAATTTCAGACATGTTGAGCGGAAACCTTCGATTTAAAGATTGGATAAAGAGGCATGTACATGTAGATACAGTACAAATGCTATGCATACACGTTCGCATTTTCAAATGATGTTTTTGTAAAGTTCCTTTACATGTTATGAACTTTATGAAACTCCAAAGATCCAAAGATTAATACATCATCACACAGGGATTGTTTTCCACAAAATAACTGTTCATTACTACCAAGTGCTTTCAGTATATTTTCTCCTCGTTATAATGTGAAAAGTAAAATTGTGTGTTGACCCGACATGTAGTCACTAGAATGGTGATAAAATTCCCTCCTTTATGAATAGACCGTTATTGAATGGTAGCTGTTAAATTATAGCAATAATTAAACTGTTATAGCCCGCAGTCAAAAGTTGTGCAATGTGACAAGTGTAAATACATATGTTTAGTAAAAGTTTGTACATGTCTTTCAGTGGACAGTGCATTTATATTTTGTACATTCACGGTAAAGTTGTAACGTATGATGTTCACAGTAGCCGATATATTTGAATAAAAAGATAACAACTTTAATTCTTACACTCTTTTTTTACACTATACACAAAGAAACTAGAAATGTGTCATCATGCCACGGATGCCCCCGCATGCAGCCAAAATTTCAGATGTTCCAAATTTGTTTGCACAAATTATTTTTTTCATTTTAACTTCAAAGCCCTTAAAACTTTTCAATGTTAACACAAACCCTTTTCATACAATGTTCAAGGCACTGAAATTATTCTGTCTTAACCTTTTGAAAATAGCATACATGTATTTCATATTTGTAGCCAAAATAATGGCTACATACATTTCCACAAAAGTATGAGTGCTGAAACTGAAAGTTCAAAATTTTTTCCAACATTCAAGAAAGATAAGTTTGTCCAAAATCATTGAACCACGACCAAATTCAAACTTAAACTGCTTATTCCTAAGATGTATCTATATTATTTTAAAAAATCATCGAATCATGACCAAATTATAACTTGACCTGCCCATTCCGTTGACATATCCATATGTCAAATTTGAGTTGAATATGTAACACTGTTGGGTAGATAATGAACAGAAACTGTAAATTTCTTATTATTTTCAAAGTGAAAGGGGCATTACTCTGCCAAAAATCATTGAACCAGGACCAAATTCGAACTTGGCCTGGGCATTCCAAACACATATTCATATGTCAAATTTGAGTTGAATGTGTTGTACCGTTGGAGAGATAATAAACAGAAACTGAAAATTTCATATTATTTTCAAAGTGAAAGGGGCATTACTCTGCCAAAAATCATTGAACCATGACCAAATTTGAACTTAACCTGCGCATTCCTTTGACGTATCCATATGTCAAGTTTGAGTTGAATGTGTTGTACCGTTGGGGAGATAATGAACGGAAACTGAAAATTTCATATTATTTTCAAAGTGAAAGTGGCATATCTCTTCTAAAAATCATCGAACCATGACCAAATTCGAACTTGATCTGTATTTTCTCATGACATATCCATATGTCAAATTTGAGTAGAATGTGATGTACCGTTAGGGAGATAATAAACGGAAACTGAAAATTTCATATTATTTTCAAAGTAAAAGAGGCATAACTCTGCCAAAAATCATCAAACCATGACCAAATTCGAACTTGACCTGTATTTTCTCATGACATATCCATATGTCAAGTTTAAGTTGAATGTGTTGTACCGTTAGGGAGATAATAAAAGGAAACTGAAAATTTCATATTATTTTAAAGTAAAAGAGGCATAACTCTGCCAAAAATCATCAAACCATGACCAAATTCGAACATGACCTGTATTTTCTCATGACATATCCATATGTCAAATTGAGTTGAATTTGTGCAACCGTTACTAAGATAATGAACGGAAACTGATGATGACGGAACGACAGAATGACGGAAGGACGGAACAGGGTAACACTATATGCCCCGGCCATTACATGGCGGGGCATAAAAACGCGTTTAACTGCCAATAAACACTGGTTACGGACTGCATGTATATGCGCAATCTAATAATTCTGTGATTAACGTTTTGCCTTGTTGTTTACTATTCTCAAAATGTATTGAGTATTTGTGTTTTTAAATGAAAACATTCCATTAAATATGTACGGATTTATAATCTGAATATGACAGTTTAAATATGTTGATATTAAATCAAATTGAAACCTTTTTTAGTTTATACATAGTTAACAACCTCATATTAAAATATATACATATAATACCAATTATTGTACAAAATACAGGCATGAATTGTTGAAAAGGATTGGGCCCGAAACATCTTATTATAGTCAAGAGCAAAATATATAACAAAGAAAAGAATGTATTGATAATACAAAACCGCAACAGTTTGTTAAATAGAATTAAAAAGAAATCAATTAAATTAAGGCAGAAAGAAATATAATAAGGGGAAGATTTCCAATAATAGAAAAAAGAAGAAATACCTAAAATAAGGATTATTCAGATAGTTTGATTAGGAAGCAAACAGATGATATGAGTTGATGTTAATTTACTCAAGTGAGTCTCCTGCTTTGTCGAATGTAGGAATGAACGACTTGAAACAGTGTGGATTTTGTTCTTGCTCAGGTCAATTTCTCAAAGTCTGCCAAAAGTTTAATAACTTCAAACCTCAAGTCATTGTTCAATTAAAAAATTGAAATACATTTCTACAAGGCAAGTAGCCAATTACTTATTTTGCTTAGGTATGTATCCTTTGAATATTTTGGTAAACACTTTTGTTAAAGAACAGCAGACTTATACTACTCACATCGAGGGTTGGCTGTATCAAGAGATAGTATATCAAGAGATAGTATCCATGGATAGATTTTCCTGTTTTTATGTAAGCATTATGTAACATAAGTATATTGTTCTTTATACTCAAAATGCTGTTAAATTTATGCCCCTCTCCACCCTTCTGCCCCTTGCAGCGGAAATGTGTTGCCTTAAACGATTGAGGCATCAGAATTACAGCCACTATTAACCCTGTATGATGGTAAAGGGCGAGTTAATGGGTTTGAACTAATGGAGTTGATGCATCTTCTTGCTCCAGCAGGTGAAATGGAGTTGCTTTAGGTTTGTAACACCTGAACATTGCCAAAATCATATTTCCTATTTAGGCGTCATTATGACATACACTGTGTTGGCGCGCCGTAAAACCAAAAATAAATAGAACAAAATAAGCCCTCGCAAACTGTGTGTATTTATCTGACAAGTAGTCACTAGAAAGGTGTTAAAATTGTCACCTTTATAAATAGACCGTAACGAAATGGTAGTTGTTGTATTCTTTACAACGTTTATTGTGTCAATTGACTAGAGTAAATGAATATGTTTGGTAGAAATTATTACATGCCTTTCAGTGGACAGTGAAATTATACTTTATAATGTATCGGACATCTTTATACGAAAATCTGCAGCGGAGCTAATCTCCGCTTGAAAAATAGCGTTCGTGATCTCCCTTACTGTTAGTATCGAAATAAGATCGGTTTCAGCGGTGTTTTTTGGCTTTCAAAACAGGTTGTGATGCGAAAAAAACATTTCACAAGCACTAACCAAAAGTTAAAGACAGCTAACATTGTTATGTTTAAAGAAAGAAAATCTAACGGTTCTATTAAAACACAGTTATCAAAACTAAATTCTGGACGTTTCTGATTACATAATCAAACATGCCTTTCTTTGTTAATTCATCAGGGAGAAAAAAAATCTCCTCTGTGCCGGATACATATGCTAAAGGTTACAAACACTAAACAGGTCTTTAGGCAACAATTGTACATATATTTCATTGTCTGTCATATACATATTTCAAAGCAACGTGTGGCATAAAATTAAACCTTCATAAATCAGTCCACATAACAAGTGTCCGTTACATACATATTTTGTTGTTGACAATAAACTATTGTGTCTGCTATATGACCACAAAAAGATTATAGAAGATTTAAACTCAATTAAAAACTTGTTTATTTGAATATAGGAGCACTTTCAATTACTTTTAGGTTTCCAACCACAAGTCAATGTCTCTGCTGCAAATTAAATATAGATCTAAGTAAACCATCAAGCAGTTTTATGATCATAGCATTATGCACGAACTCTATGTAATTATATCTTTATTGTTTTAGCAAGTGGCGAGAGACTCGTTATGACAAAGGAATAAAATTTCTGTCACTTTTGTCTCTTAAAATACGAGTGTATATGTCATTATCATGTCCTTTGGGTTATTGTGTTACACTGTATCTTGTGATATTAAATTGCATGAATTTACTTTGGAAAAAAATGATTGCCCGCTTATAAAAGCTATATTACATTTATTACATGCACTTTAAAGAGCAATATCAAAGGACAATTTGAGCACATTTATTGGATATAATTATAGAGAATTGTAAGTTGGTTTGAATTAAATGGGTTTTACCTTTTTGTTTGTTTAAATAAATGGAAAAAATACAAAAATCAGTAGATGAGGGTGTTTTTGTAACTAAATCACGCACATCTATAATTATTCCTAGCTTTTCTGACTACTGGTTTATTCTTTCCTTTTTTGTCTGCTAATTGAAAATCTGCCTGTGTCTTACATATTGCAAAGCCAATCAGCCTTTTACCATGTGTTTAATGCATATATGTTTTTTGTTTCGTGATTTCCTTTATAATTAAATATGTTGCCCCCTTTCGACCTCAAGATGAGTTTTTGTGATGGCCTATTGTCCGTCTTTATATGTATAGTAAAACCTTAAAGAATCTCTTGTGACAATCCAAAAGCATTATAGATTAGATATTTGGCATGAAACATCTTCTAGTGAATGTCTACCACGTTTGTACAAATAAATGCCCTAGGGTCAAAATTGGCCCGGCCCCAGAGGTAATTGATTTTCCTTTTCTGTATATAGTAAAATTTTTAAAAAATGTTGTGAAAATCCAAAAGAACTAGAGATAAGATGTTTGGCATGAAAGCTTATTATTTGAAGTTTGTTTAAATAAATACCAAAGGGTCGAAATCGGCCCTGCCCCAGGGGGTCATTGATTTTCCTTATATATACATGTACAAGTATATAGTAAGCACTTAATTTTTTTGTGTGTGAAAATCCTAAAAATCTATAGCTTAAATATTTGGCATGAAACATCTTCTAGTGGATTACTACCAAGTTTGTTAGAATGAAAGCCTTAGGATCAAAATTGGCCCGGCCCCACGGTTCATTGATTTTCCTTATATGTATAAAGTAAAAATTTCTTGTGAAAATCCAAAAGAGGTAGAGCTTAGATATTTAGCATGAAACATGTTCTAGTGTATGTCTACCATGTCTGTTAAAATAAAACCCCACGTGGGCAAAATTCGCCTCGCTCCAGGTAATCGAGGTCGACAGTTCAATCCCCCCCAGCCAGGTCTAATGTTTGTTTTCCTTCTCCTTTTCTGTCATCATTTTATAAGCTCATCTCTCACTCTCACTCAGTGACTGGCTGAACTGTTTAATAAAATGGATGAGCTACAATAAATCCTTTTTTCAAGTTTTGCCTTTGGGGTAAAAAGGGAACTTTGACCTATTAAGTAAGTATTTGAAACAAATTGGTAACAAAATAGGGAGCTCACAACCCTACTCTTACAGTTATCTGCCCCTGTGTTTATTTAAAATTGGCGTCTCTCATATGATTCAAGGAGATCAAAATATCAGTCAGCATTTACTCCGTTGAACTATCATTTAAATGTGTAATAATGAAGATAGTGTATTGCATCGAAAATGATTAAAATTTATACGGCAATAACTAATGCGGTACTTGAACATTGTTCAGACAGATAAAAAAATAACTAGATATTTGAAATGCTTGTCTTAAAATACCCGTCGTTCCATTAGAAGAAAGCAATAGCAAATATAAAACGTAGCAGTCAAATATAAATGAATGATTTACTGCTTGATCGATTATCCTTAATTGAATGATGTTTAATCAAGTAGGACGATAAAGAAATCAAAATCAACAGGACAAGAAAGATAACGAATATGCAACTACTCAGCAGTTCATGATATTAAGTTGTTATAATTCTAAATAAATAAAACAAATGCAAAATCTCGTAACAAATGGAAAGAATAAAGTATAACGAAGACATTCACAATAAGGCTCCCTTTCTCTTTTTTAAATTGTTTGCAGCAGTACCTTCTACATTCACAAACAAACATTGCATATTGATGATTGAAAGTACATTGCATTTCATTCATTCTCATTCTGTGATGGTTACATAGTGTAATGCTAAATATTTTACGTGATATTTACTAAATGCTTAAAACTTAAAACGTTTTCTTTGTTTAAGTATAATTTATTTATTATCGCAAGTACATATTTTGACTTCTGAGAATTTAGCAAAGAACACACATTCCCACAGTAAATAAATTGATAATACAATGTTATGTTAATCATTATAGGGAATTAAAGAAGAAAAACAATATATTACGAGTAGAAAACACTGTGTGCAGCAAAGGATATCGGCATACTATGACATGATGTTAGATGTTTTTGCATTAATCCGATTTACAATGTTTTACTTATTATACGTTAGCACAGCACTTATTCGGATTACAAACAATTTTGATCCAGACACTACGTCATTCTATTAGGTTAAAACGAAAGTGCCTAGCAACATCATCCTTCACACATTTATTTTTCTGGCACAATGAGTGTCACAACAAATTGTTTTTATATTTATTTTCTTTATTCCTTAAAAAAAAATTCAACGCTTGTAATTTCGTGAAGAAATATATGCCGGATACTGTCTTTTATGGCACCAAACTGACATACTTATTACAAATGGAAATGGTTCGTTACATAGGAACTCGGGAACAGGACCGAATATTGCGGCGCATAAATCAGAATGCGGCTTTACATAGAGTTTGTCCGACCTCTCTTTTCATATTATTCGAGTGAGAGGTCTTAACGTAAACTTCGCGAAGAAAACTACAACGAACTTCCGGTAAAATTTTCAAAAAACTGACTTATTGTTACCTGCTTGTGATTTTAGACCGGCTTTAAATAAACTCGTATCATCTGAATAGAAAGCAAATTAGGACAATGACGTTTTTAATAAACTTCACGATATAAACCCATCTCTTGATGTGTCACCATCTCTATCTCTGTCAAACCGCCATGATCAAACAGTTCTTCTTCGATGCCGAATTAGACACACTAAAATTACCCACTCTTATCTCCTCACGAATTGCTGTGTAGCTTGTAATGAAAAAATTACTGTCAAGCATTTTCTTCTTGAATCACAGGCCCGTAATAGATTTTATTGTGTAAACTCACTCAAGGAACTCTTTAATACAATTCCACCAAAAAACAAACATCATTGATTATTTGAAAGAGATAAACTTGTATTCTAGGATCTAATTGGCTCATTTTTATTGTCATTTACAAAGCATAACATAACATTTTAAGCCTATTATAGCATTCGGCACGATATGGCCAGTTATGTGTTGACGTGCCGTAAAATTCCAAACAAAGAAACAAAATATGCCCGAAATAATTTCGGGCATAATATGTTATACCCCCTGGGTCCGTCCGTCTGTCCGTTAGCAAATTGGTTTCAGGAGCATAACTTAAGTTCCATTCGGCCCACAATATTCAAACTTCATAGGATGATTGTCCATATTAGGTAGAAGACCCCTATTGATGTTGGGGTCACAAGGTCAAAGGTAAAGGTCAGTATGACCTTAAAACTTAAAACAGTTTCCGGAGCATAAATTAAGTTACTTTTGGCCCACAATATTCAATCTTCATAGCATGATTGTCCATATTCAGCAAAAGATCCCTATTAATTATTGGGTCACAAGGTAAAATGTCAAAGTCACTATGATCTTAACAATGAAAACAGTTTCCGGAGCATAATTTAAGTTCTATTTGGCCCACAATATACAATCATCATAGGATGATTGTCCATATTGGGTAGAAGACCCATTTTGACTTTAGGGACACAGGGTCAAAGGACAAGGTCAATGTGACGTTAACACTGAAACAGTTTCCGGAGCAACACTTAAGTTCCATTTGGCCCACAATATTCAATCATCATAGGATGATTGTCATATTGGGTAGAAGACCACTTTTGACTTTGGGGTCACAAGGTCAAAGTCACTTTGACGTTAACACTGACAACAGTTTCCGGAGCATAATTTAGTTCCATTTAGCCCACAATATTCAAACTTTCTAGGATAAATGTCCATATTCGGCAGAAGACCTCTATGGATCTTGGGGTCACACGGTCAACGGTCAAGGTCACTATTACCTTAAAAATTAAAACAGTTTCCGGAGCATAACTAGGATTCCACCCGGCCCACAATATTGAACTTCATAGGATGATTGTCCATACTTGAAAGACGACCCCTATTGATTTTGGGGTCACGAGGTCACAGGTCACTATTACCTAAAAACAGTTTCTGGAGCATAAAACTTTTAAATTTTGTAATTCCATGTCTTACAAATGCTTCATCCTTACTTAAAAATCACTTTCGGGCATATAATGCTCCGCATAGCGGTGTTCTTGTTTGATATTGATTTATGAATAACAAATATGGTAAAATAGATAATATCCTGTGCTTATTATTTTAAAACTTACCTTTTTTACATTGACACGATCTATCTTTACATTATATTTGAGAATGGCCAAAACGATTCCTAGAATTCAATTTGTAATTTAAGATAACCAATGAAAATATTCTTGTAAGTTTTACAGGAGGTTAAACTGAATTAAGATGGCTAGAAGAAAACAACAACAAAAACAACAAACAAAACAAACAATTAAAACACATTGAATCTCTCTTTCTTGTAAATCGGGCGTTCTTTTGGGGTTCGTTCTTTTTTATTTTAAATTTAACACATTCATTTCAATACGTACACTATTTAAACTTTGAATAGTGTCAATTTTGCAACTGTGAATATTAATACAATCAAACTGAAACCTGAAGAGCTTCACTGTTTTATGTCGTAATGCAGTTAAATAGCAAACCTGTCGCGTAATGGCCTTATATTGCGGTTAATGGTTATCAACGTTTAATGTCACATGGTGTTCCTTGCCGCTAAATGCCAGAACACATTAAATGTCACACAAATTACTGTTATGTTAAAATATTTAAAATTGGCGTCTTCGGTACTAGATTTTAATTAAATATTTGATTAAATGAATCAAGAATACGTGAGGTCAAAATATCAGTCAACATCTACTCTTTGAAACAAACAATTTTGATATTTAGAGAAAAAATGCGAAATAATGAAAATAGTGTATTGCATCCTAAATAAAAAAAACAATTTATTAGCCAATTACTTAAGCGGTAACAAAACATTGTGTTGATAAAATCTGAATTATTGAATCGCTTGTCTTGAAATGCTCGCCGTTCCATTAGAAGGAAGCAATAACAGATATAAAACGTAGCAGTAAATACAAATGAATGATTTACTGCTTGATTTATATCCCTTGATAGAAAGCTAATGAATTCCAAATCAACGAACAAGACAGATAACGAGTATGCAACTATTCAGCAGTTTAAAAACCTTAATATTTTAATCTGTTATAATTAAAAATGTTAAAACATGAAATCTCGTAATAAATGGTCTCATATAAAAATGGAAAGATTAAATAATAAAAAAAGAAGAGATTCCAAATAAGGCTCAAAACTGTTATTCATCGTACGATATTTTTCATCTATTTAAATTGTTCGCAGCAGTAACCCTCTGAAACAGAAATTACATACTTCTGATTTAAAAGTACATGCATTCTCATTCTGTGATGGTAACATTATGTAATTCTACATACGTTTTCGTGGTATTTACTAAATACTGTCTGTCTACTGCCTCCTCTTGCAACTTGATATATGTATATTTATGGGCTATTGTAAATTAAGGTCAAGCAAACCTGTTGACTAGAATTGATAAAGTTGTTACTATAACTTATTTAGGTCACAGATGTGTTACATTTTATGACATTGTGTATTGTATGGACAACCGTATTACGTAATAGAATTGTTTCACAAAGATATGTCAGGCAGAGGAATATAGGGTATAAACAATCGTAAAAATATACTGTATTTGACGTAATTGATTTGGTAAAAACACCAGTTATAAACAAAATACGCAATAATAATGAAATTGAACCATCTATTCTGCAACCTTTACATATTATATTTAGTATTCATGAATTTCAAATAAAATAAAAAATAAAAGCAATATATACCTCCCAGGTTTTGTATGACATATTGTTTGAGTAATGAATTATCAATAAATCATAGATCTTGCCAAAATAAACAAGATGTAGAAAGAATATATAGTAACTATAATAACAAAACAAACTGCCGCAAATGTATTTGGTTTATATAGAATTGATTTTAGTTCGATTGTGTAAGAAGCTATAAGCTTATAGACACACTTTCGAATCTGTTCCTGGAACCAACCATAACTTGGCAATGAGTGTAAAGTTCCTTGTTAAAGGAAATTACAACTTGCCCCTTGACTGGGTTTGAATTCATGCGGCTAGCGACCATTAGATTACAAGTCCGACGCGCTAACCACTCGGCCATGCCGCCACAAATGTATTTGAAACAGTACAATTAATATACCCATGGAAAGATTATTTCTCATAAACTATGAAATAAAACATTTCGGCATAGAGCATCAAGCTTCACATCTTTTCCCTTTTTTATTGGTATGTTATCCATTTGCATTATATTAAAGTCGGGCCAGTGGAAAAATACGTTAACATATTTATTTAATGGAGCTTGAAATTAAGATACCTAACAGGGATTTCATTTGCGCAAAAATATTATCCGTTGCCAACAAATATATTATGACAACACAAAGTCGACACCAACATATATTTTACATTTTTTTTTTCTGTTTATTTAAACATATTTTTTAAACAGTTTATTTATCATTACAAAGCATATTTATTTGTCAAAATATAGCAACCAGAAAACATAAATTTGTCAGCTCGTCTCTCAAAAAAATTATCCGTTTTGCCAGCTACACTTGTGGACAAATTGCTGACGAATAACCAATATCAACATTACTAGGTATTTGAACTTATATTGGAAGTAATATGTATATTATATAATTTATTGTATAACCCATTTTAAATACCTATTATAGGCCTCTGTTGTTGCATTGCGTAATAACTTTTTGAACCTTTATTCAAAGTTACATCGGCTTTCGACATTTATATGAATCTTTATTTACATTGATTGCATATAATTTTTTTGAAAATAAAGTGTATTTATAATAACACCTGTTTTTATTCTAAATTGTAATGCAAACAACCATATGGTCACCACATCACGTAGAACTTATAAGATTATCCAAACTGTAAAAACAGAAAACAATATTTTTCCCTTTTTCCCTCGTTTTATACTGATACCCTCAATATGTCTTGATGAGAGTATATCATTATTTACTTGAAATATATAATAAATCACTATCATGATATACTAAAAACAAAATATGTTAAATTATATTGGATTCCAAGCCATGTAGGAATACGAGGAAATGAAAAAGTAGATGCTTTAGCTAAACAATCATTAAATTTTCGAAAAACTGACTTATTGTTACCTGCTTGTGATTTTAGACCAGCTATAAATAAACTCGTATCATCTGAATGGAAAGCAAATTGGGACAATGCCGTTTTTAATAAACTTCACGATATAAACCCATCTCTTGATATGTCACCATCTCTATCTCTGTCAAACCGCCGTGATCAAACAGTTCTTCTTCGATGCCGAATTGGACACACTAAAATTACCCACTCTTATCTCCTCACAAATGACAATGCCCCTTTCTGTGTAGGTTGTAATGAAAATTTTACTGTCAAGCATTTTCTTCTTGAATGCCATGATTTTTCACAGGCCCGTAATAGATTTTATTCTGTAAATTCACTCAAAGAACTTTTTAATACAATTCCATCAAAGAACATAATTGATTATTTAAAAGAGATAAATTTGTATTTTAGGATCTAATTTGCTCATTTCTATTGTCATTAACAATGTTTTACATAATATTTTAAGCCTATTATAGCATTCGGCACGATATGGCCAGTTATGTGTTGACGTGCCGTAAAAATCCAAACAAACAAACTATCGCGTGTATATGAGCGAGAGTTGAAGGTTAAATATATAAACAACATTCGATTATATCCACAAAACAATTTTATTGTGAGTAATGAAAGTGGTCAGTATAATAGCACTTATTTGTAGATAATGGTTCAATATTGTTAAGAGAAAAAAGCAAAAGTAATGGACTCGAACACTATGAATCACTCTGTTTCATGATATGAAATGTATTTCATTTAGAATTTATTCTATTTTGTCGAGCAACATATTATAGTAATCGACGAAATGATTCTTATGAAAAAAAATATTTTTCCTTGACAGTATAGCAAGGACATATAGCAAAAGTTACATTAATTTGACCTTCAATGTCAAGGTCATTGATACTGTCATATTGGTTTGACCTTTTTAAGACATTGCCCTTACGTTAAGTGTGCTAACGTAGGAATACATTCCATTCACAAGTAAGGATGTTAAAACAATTAATATTAAAAGTCAAGCAAAATTTAATACTTTCACCTCCAAGGCCAAATTTGAAGAAAATACATTCATATACAGTAAAATGCCACCTAACGACCACGTCACAAATAGGACCACGCCGCTATTGCGGGCACTTTTTAAAAGTACAAAATATTTGCCTTCTTTATTCATTGAGAAAAATGACCAGAATACCGACCACGTCTCTAATCCGGCATAACGACCACTTCTGTCAGACATTTGTGTGTATTTCTTATCAAAACATTAACCTGTATAACGACCATGCAACATAATGGCCAGACATCACTTGGTGTTAATTGCCCCCCAATTAATTGTCCTAATCTTCCCTCTGGCGTAAACAAATACACCGGGTCAAATGAGGTCATTAATATACATCAATTGATTAGACGCTTGCTTTACGATGTATCTTTAGCATTCAAGCGTCAACATGATCAGTTTAAACCACTTCTGGCTAATTAATCTAAGCAGCTATGGTGCGAGAACGATTAATTTGTCAGCGTAATTAGGATGTGATAAACAAGTAAATAGCATGTAAAATTGTTTGTTGTGCATCACAATTTATAGCAAGTATGGTAAAAATTGCTAATTACACCAAATTATCAGTTCATGTGTGCTTTATTTCGCTAGTAATTAATGTATAAATCATAATGAGAGTCATACTATATTAATACCTCATATTTTTCTTCTTAAGTGGAAGTCGTAAATTAATGTTTTCATCATATTAATGATGTACAGTATAATAATTATTATCATGCATTAAAAATGTTTTTTGTTTAAAAACATGTGTTTCTTTTTACTCATTTAATTAAGTACATTTACCATGTGCATAAAACTATACAAGGTATACATTAAGTTAAGTTGGACTTCGTCAGCTGTTAAAGTGACTTATTCACTATTAAGACCAGTTCACTATTAAGACCACTTTGAGTCAGACCCATTAGTGGTCTTAATAGAGAGAATTTACTGTATAACAAATGTATAGCCAATAATAAAACTGTTAATTTAGTCAATATAAAGGTGTTGTCCTAAGTATTATCATTAAGTATCAACACAATCCATTTACCGCCTATATGACTGAAATACTGTTCGGAAAAGGCGTATAATGACAAACAAACAATCCATTTATAAATAATAAAAAGCTAGTTAGAAAGGGAATGATCACAGTAAGAGCCAATTATAGTTAAAATCAAGCATTGTCCAAATATCAAAACTCATAAATGTCAGTTATGCGTGAAGGTCAAGTTCAGTCTGGTCAACTTAAATGTCTTGCCCACATGGCGAGGTAAAACTTTGCATCAATCAACTGGCGCGATAGCTCATTTGGTTAGATCACTGACTGTTACTCCTGAGGTTCCGGGTTCGATCCAGGGTAACACCCTTGGGATTTTTCAGAAACACTTTCAGTGTTTCCCACCTAACTAGAGGTGTACTGGTAAGAAATCCAGGTAATCCTCGCATGTATCAGTGCTATACACTGGGCATGTAAAAGAACCAATGAATCTATTCAGTAAGAGTTAGGAACTAGTTTCCGGATTCCCTTGTATCTCATAGCTGTCTCTAGAGTCTGCTTAGGTTTTGTTTGCTTGTTTGTTTTGGGTTTTACGTTACATCGACACAGTATAGGTCATATCGCGACGTTCCAGCTTTACTGGTGGAGGAAGACCTCAGGTGCCCTTCCGTGCATTATTTCAGGCACGAACGGGCACCTGAGTAGAACCACCGACGTTCCGTAAGTCTGCTTAGCTAAGGGCCCTACTGGAAATAAGTGCTTGCACTTTCGTAGGTTATCCTTGACCGCCCGGTCCAAAGAAAAAAGAAAATCAAATCAGCCATATTTCTTCCTAAACTCATGTAAAGGACAGTAAAATAAAATTATATATTTAGTTTTATTTCTATTATTCTATTAAAGCTTATTCAGACAAGATTGTTATTCATAAACAAACATTGTAAAGTGATAAATGTGTCTATGATAGTGCAGAATTCAAAGTGGTGAACAGTTATATATGTTTTATGGTATCGTAAAACAGCTGTTATTCTAATATAATTTCTGAAATTAGTTTTCTTCTTTTATCAGGAAGTCTGAGATAAAAAAATCATTGTTCCGAGCAAGTTTTTTTATATGAATTGCCACGTGCAATATGTACTTTTTTATTTTCCTTGCTAACTGAAACTTTAATTTATATAGTGTTGCGATGGGGCATTGCGGTGTAGCAGTATTTGTTTAGACATTTATGGCTTTTATTCCGTAACGTTTTGTTAGTAAAGACTGCTGTATGGTCGACTACACAATCGAGCATAGCTATAAGGCTAGTACAAAGACTGTTGCTCGAGAGTCTTTTTAAAAGCTTATTGGAGGCATCCGTGGCCGAGTGGTTAAGGTCATTGACTTCAAACAACTTGCCCATCACCGCTGTGGGGTCCAATTCCGACAGGGATTTTGGATTCTTTTGTGTATGGAAGCGATCCAGCTAGCTTACGGAACGTCGGTGATTGTACTCAGGTGCCCGATCGTGCTTGAAATAATGCAAGGAAGGGCACCTGAAGTCTTGCTCCACCAGTAAAGCTGGAACGTCGCCATTTAACTTATACTGTGTCGATGTGACGTAAAATCCAATCAGTCAATCAAACAAACAAACCCAAAACAATTGAACTAAAATACTTTTTTTCTAAATTCTGTAATAAAAAACCTTATCTTTTTATTATACTGTTTTTTTTTAAGGATTAAGTGTATAGTTGGGGAAATATGGGAAATAAATTAATAGTTTGTTTATGTCAAATACAAACTGCTGAACACATTTGCAGATGTTTCCAAACTCCAATTTCCATCATTTTCGTGATTTATTGTTTATAGATGCAATATATTTTGTATCATAAATACAGCAAAAGACCTTTAAAATTACAACAATGTTAACAGTGCAACGAATGATAAAAAACGTTTTCATTCTATAGCTATTACATATTATAGCAAGTACATATTTTGACTTCAGTGCAAAGAGCGCACATTCCCATAGTAAACAAATTAATAATACAATGTAATGTTTAACATTGAAGAACAAGGAACTAAAGAGGAAAGGAATCTAACAGATTACGAGTAGAAAACACTGTGTGCAGCAAAGGATATCGACATAACATGATATGGTGTTTAGATGTTTTTGCTCAAATCCGATTTACAAAGTTTGACTTATTATATGTAAATAACATAGAGAGAAAAAAGTCCCTAAAGGAAATGTTGCATTAGATTACAAACAATTTTGATCCTGAAGCTACGTCATTTCATAAGATGAAAACGACTTCTATGCTTCCAAGTAACTCCGGATTTAGGGAACAGACTTTAAATGTCCATATGAATTCGTTATAAGCGGAATTTAGTGTTATCTCATTTTAATATAATCTCCTACTTTAAAACTAGGTCAAATTTGAGATATATTGAACAATGAAAATGAGTGTCATTTAGATCAACGTTCGGCGCGAGTTTCTTTCCTTGATTTGCTTTATTTTTGTTTTAATGTTTCTGGTACTCGCACAATTAAGGTCAGAGTACTGTTTTTGTTATCACATAGACTTACATTATATAAAATGACCATTTACCCTACCTTTATTTTCTAGACGAATGGCATGTCTGACACAATAAAATAATCTTGTTATATAAAGTTGACTGGCCGAATTTTTTCCTATAATATATATTTCCTATATATTTCTTTTCCTATAAGTAAAATTTATTTATAAAATAAATAAGTTAAAATATGTATGTCTGGTTAAGTTCAAACGCTTTGGGACTGGATACTGTGGTCCACTACCTTGGATTGCTTTAGAGACAGAAGCCTTTTGATTATCATCTGTTCTTTTGTAAGCAAAGACTGCGGTAGAAACTCGTAATAAATAGTGTGTGTATTGTTTGATTTTATTAACCTGTCAATTGCATACTGATTATACGGTAATTGCACACAATATATTAATCTTCGATAAGTATTCGGGATGTTCCGTAAGATGTACACAGAAGGATGTGTTTTAATTTAATTTGTATCTGCGGACTTATCGTACAAGGCGTTATAGCGCAATAGGGTAAACAACGGAGTTTATAATTTTCAAGTGTTCTACGTGTTGTAAGATCATGACCTCGTAGGTCCATGTTTTCTTTTATTTATATGTTCAACATTATTGAAGCTAGGATTGTTTTTTGTGTTGTTCGTTTTGTTTTAATATGGTTTGTGCTTATTTTGGTAAAGCCTATACGCTGTTTAAGAATTGATATTTAAAATTCATTCGGATTAAAATCAGAAAATGTCATTTTAATGCCGTAAACCACAATACAGATCGGCACAAAACAGTGTTTCTCAGTTGCTTTACATCTGTGTAGACAATTATGCAAGCACTCGGCCATTTCCATTAATATACACTGCAAAAAAAAGAAACTGTAGGCCTAAAACAACGCTAACAGTAGGATTCGAACCACAGACCTATAGCACGTGAGGCAATTACTTTACCGACTGCGCTATTACGATCAAACGACGATCGTAACCTTAAGCTGGTGTGACCTTCAAAACATTCGTCATATATTCCATATTAATTCTCGTAAACGACACGGACAAAAACGAAGTGGGATCGAATATTTAAATGAGTGCTTTAATGTATTCATAATTGACAGGTCAATAAAATCAGACTATAATTGCCCGAAAACCCACCTCTGTCATTAAATCTTTCACAATAAATTTTAAAGTGTTGTAGCCTACTGGCTGTCTTGAAAACCAAGGTTTACTCAACTTTACACAATGGACGAAAGTAAAAACTACCATCTGGGATATTATCGTGTAGTTTTCCAGTGTACATCCGAAAAATTATAACTGGACAACTTTCAGGATGAGACTTATTTTCATAGGCCCGACATGTTTATGTTTAAGCCCGCCCTTGTATGTTTTAGAAACGTTTTCAGTGTAACAGAGAAAGGTTGATCCTGGGGATCAGATGTGATATTAAATTTGCGAAAGATAAATTGCGCCTCTTAGACCAAATTGTATCCCTATAGTCCAAAAAAGAGTATGCAAAAGTTTTCGCGGGTTATGTTTCAAAATTCAAGATTGTTCCAGTTCATGTTAAATGTTGAATTCTGCTTAAGCTGGTGCTAGGGTACATGGACGGTAGTTTGCACTTGACAGTACCGTCCATAAACAGGCTCAATCAAACCGAGCCTGCAACATTTTGAATTTTGCCATGTTGTGCTTTCTTTAGGGATTCTTAATTTCTCTATTTTATCGGTACCGAGAACACCCAACGACCACAATGATTCTTCCGGTAATGTCGTTATAAAGTCAGCGGTTTTTCTATACCGACACTCATGTTACATTTATCAATCATTACATTGTCAATGACATTTCTTAATTCTCCGAAATTGTCATCAGTGAAAAAGAAATATTTTCCTAGAATGGTTTTGTAAATACCTTGTGAATGCTACAGATAATTGAATATATTGTGTCATTTTTATACTCTTCGCCATTCTCCTTTCTTAAAGACACAATAAATGCCGACATGTATATTTCAAGACATTGAAAAAATTAGTCTGAATATCATTTACATTAGAAATGTATTTCAATAATTTCAGTAACTTATAAAATGTCATATAAAAGCGGCACATTTCATTTTATTTAACTTTAACTATATGATTTTTTAAGAAAAAAAATAAAGTCTTTTCTTGGCACGGAAGATTGTAACAAACATCTTTCCATTCATTTAATTGATTCTTATTCATGTTGGTTGCTGGCCTACACTGTCTCATCAGACGCACTTTGTCAATGAAAGATAAAGGTTTTCTTCTCTCTCGAAGCAGGGCAATGGCAGCAGTCTATATCAGTTCACTTTTACCAATTGACCTGTCAATACTCCTCTCTGATTAAGTGACTGAAGGGCTTTTCTAGTGTGAATTCCTCCTAGTACTTTTATCTCTGTAGAACCCTTTACATTCAAATGCTCTGTCTTAATGTCTTGGCATGTCAGCATCCCAATCATAATTACTAGCTGTCCATTATCGCATTCTTTAAAAGAGCCGGTCAGACTACCACGATGCTCATGATATATTGTTCTCGTAGCCATTCAAGGGTGTGGAGCAATCAGATTATTCACATGTACATCAAATGTACCTGTAAAAAAGAAATATCTCATACTTTATCAGGGTCTCTTCTTCTAATTAGGCGTGTTGTGGTTAGAAAGATGCTAATTTTCACTTTTTAGGATCAGATTTACGGTAAGATAACTTTTGCATATCAAACCGTGTATTGCTGTGCATTTTCATATTAACAATTTGCCTTATATGTAGCTTCCTACCCTAGCACCAGCACCTTTTCTCCAACAGATCCTAGAGAACGATGTGAAAAAGATGAAAGTTTTAAGACAAACTTTTTTATTCTATACTTTGTAAGAAAACACACATTTTCATTGATACTCGTATATTTATTATACCGTTTCAAATAAATTTGCGACAACTTTGTTATCAACATGTTTAGCATTTTCCAATATATTTATACTGCAACTTTTTTGTTCAAGGCAATGTTTATAAGATACATGGCGAATAATTACTTAAAAGTTTTTTCATGGATAACTTATGTAGGCATCTTTGTTTCTTGTTTGTTTCAAGTTTTATTATGTCTTTTGTTAGTCATATCATTTTTATTACGAAGTGAATTTTAATCAATTCGGTAAAATGCCGTCTATTTCTACATTGTATCATAGTTTTGGTGACCTTTCTGTTGAAAATGCGTCCGAGTTAAATCGTTTACATATACATGCACAGTGCGTTAACTGTAGTGCAGGTATTAGTTACCCGCACACCTGAGCACGCCCATTGATTGGTTCATTTCTGCTGGGGTTTACTTATTGTGACGGCAGAGAAAGGAAACGCGACAGAAATATGATATTCAGATGCTCGTTCATTGGTTCCTTTTTTCCGGGGTTTAATATTGCGACAACAGGGAACGTGTTTTTATGTTTGACTATGATACAAAAGAGAAAGAACACCAAAACACTCGGCAATCTGATTAATACTCGGGGGCTACGCCCCCTCTTACAAATCAGATAGCCTCGTGTTTAGGTGCTCTTTCTATTACTTGTTTTAAGTAAGATGTAATAATAACACAACAACATTTTATGGTACACTTGTCAAATCGCACAACATTAGACTTCGGGCTATAAAACTTTGAATATTGTAAAGAAGACAACAGCTACCATTCCGTAACGGTATATTTATAAAGGTGGCAATTTTAACAGTTCTAGTGACTACTTGTCAGATAACACGGGCATATTTTTCTATTTTGTCTTTATTTGGTTTTACGGCGCACTAACACAATGTTTTTCACACGGCGCCTAAATAGGAAATATGATTTTGGCAGTTTTCGTTTGTTTTTTTTATTTCCCAGCGAAAAGGTGCATAGACTGTATTAGTACGAACCCATTAAGTCGCTATTTACGTAGACGCGGCTGCAATTCTGGTGCCTCAACTCGTAAAGGCAACCCTTTCCGCCGCAAAAGGCAGTGGGTCGGAGGCATAAATCTAAATCTTTATAACAACTATTAGTTATAAGTTCAGTTTTATCCCTTATAAACAACCCCATGCCTGCATTGTCTACAATTTTTGTTATTTTATGTAAACATTTTGTGAAGTCGTTTGAAAAAACTATTTGTAAACTAAAAGAGGTTTCAATTTGATTTATTTAATATCTACATTTTAAAAAATGTCGTTATTCAAAATATAAATAATGTCGTGCTGAACGATCTTCAAGGATCGAAAATATAACATCATTGATTAAATGTACGGGGAGACTTTTTACAGCCGCCACACGGCACAAATAACACAGATGTTGTGACAATAAAATAGAGAAATCTCAACTTACACTGATACCCTCAATAAATTGTGATTTGAGCATATCATCATTTACTTGCAATACGATAAATGAGGGCATATTAAATGGACTTGTCTTCAATATCAATATCATTCCTAATTGAAAGATAAATTTCCGTTCAACATTAACAACTGCGTATTTCTATTTCGGAGAAGTATATTATGTTTGTCAGATTATTGTAATTATACTGTCGGAATGTGCAACATTTTTATATCATTCGCATTTGTTTTTAACATGCAATGTTCTATAGAATCTTTCGCCAGATTGGTGCATAATTATGTCATTACACAATCGTGTTTGTCGGAGCAGGCTAATGAGGCACTTTTTATAGTTGATTAAAACTATCTTTCTGGTTTCTAGGAAAGCAATAGTATCATCATCCTTACAGATATTCATGATTAAAAAGAAAAGCATACACGACAAATTAAACAATACTTAAATGATTAATATTTTGCTAATTTAAACGAATGTAAATTATAATTTTTATTTTTCATAATATAAATACGAAGATTTGTAATAACGGAAGTCATTAACTATTACTTACTTCATTTTAGCAATAAACCATTTGATTAAGACGAAATCATAACAAAAACACATTTACCAAGGCTTAATAGAAACATACAATGAACTTTTTGCTCGACGAAAAGTCTTACGTCTCAATCTTCTTTTAAGCAGATAATATTTCCCTTTAAATCATGAAAGCATTGCGAATTTACTTAATAACTTCGTCTGATAATGATTCTTTTCCGTTTCCAAAACAGAAATACAAACGAGCGTGCTGAATTTTGACTGAATTAGTAAATATGCTAAAAACGTCATATTGTTTGTCGTTTAATATCAATCACATTTTATAATTATAGCTCATAAATTAATGTAAATAGTAAATAGTTTCGATTTGTGTCGCTTCACGCTTATTGTTTAACATGCCAGATTGTTTATTTGAAGTTGACCACTACGATTGAAACAACACACACAAGACACGTGTCAAGGTGCGAGAAAGTAATTGTTGATTTCTTTGTTTCTTTAGTTTCATGCATTTAGAATTATTTTTTATTTTAGTAAAGTAAAATTACTTTTTAGCTCACCTGTCACAAAGTGACATGGTGAGCTTTTTTGATTGCTTTTGGTCCGATGTCTGTCAGATGTCCGTCCATAAACTTTTAAAAAAAAAATTGTTCAAGTAATTTAATTCCATGCAAAACTCTGCTTGCTATGGCAACCATAAGGAAAAACTTAAAATATCTTCTTTTTAGAAATGCAAAGAGCTAGAGCTTAGATATTGGCATGAAACATCTTCCAGTGAGTATCTACCAAGTTCAAATAAAAGCCCAGGGGTCAAGTTGGCCTCGCCCCAGGGAGTCATTGATTTTCCTCATAAGTTTATAGTAAAAACTTAAAAACTCTTCTTTCAAAAGCCTCAATTAGCTAGAAGTAAGCTGTTAAGCATAATACATCTTCTAGTGAGTGTCTACCAAGTTTGTTCAAAGAAAAGCTCCGGGGTCAAAATTGACCCTGTCTGGGGGTCATTGATTTTCCTTATATTTATAATGAAATTAAAAAGAGGCTATTTAAAAAAAACAAAGAGCTAGAGCTTAGATATTAAGCATGAAACATCTTCTATTGAGTGTCTGTCAACTTTTTGTTCAAATTAAAGCCCTTGGGGTCAAATTCGCCCGCGCCGGGGTCATGATTTTCCTTTTATGTATATAGTAAAAACTAAAAAAAAACTATAAAAAAATCCTCTTTTAAAAAACCTAAATAGCCAGAGGTTAGATATTAAGCATGAAATATCTTCTAGTAGGTGTCTATCAAGTTTGTTCAAGTAATAGCCCTGGGTCAAATGCATATATTGTAGTAAAAACAAGAAAATAAATATTTTAAAATATCCAAATTATCAAGTATTCTGACTCAGGTGAGCTATTTAGGGCCATCAAAGTAGCTAATTTTTAACACCTTTGAACTACACTGAAATAATACAAACACTTTAAACCCATTTTTCACTTTTAATATTTCCTTTAATGCAAAACTCCAACATTCACAATATTAGTAATTCCTTTTCACATCCACTTTTGCAACAACTCTTATTTACTACAACTGACTATAACAAAATAACATCAATATATATAGTAGCCAAATTTTAGCGCCAAAAGAACTTAATAATTACAACAAAAAAAAAAAACATGATAATCGTGAACATTTGTGAACA
This sequence comes from Ruditapes philippinarum, assembly GCF_026571515.1. NCBI lineage: Eukaryota > Metazoa > Mollusca > Bivalvia > Venerida > Veneridae > Ruditapes > Ruditapes philippinarum. Next base: position 57,744 of record NW_026859480.1, read on the forward strand.
TGTGAATTTTTCCCACCAAAATTAATTAACGAGCAAGACGGAGTTAAGGTTGTTTAGATAATATTACATAAGCAGAAATACTCAATAAAAACACGTGAAATATGAGAACTATGTCCCGGTCACATATTCACGGATAACGCCACGGAAGAGCTACGGTCTAATCGTTCACGGATTACTACGGAAATTTGAAATTCCGTTGTCCGCTACGGTTCCGGTACGGAAACACAACGGTATGAGTACGGAGTTCGACGGATATACCGCCAAAATGTAGGTAAAAGCCCCGGGAGAGACACGGATTGTTACGGACCGACACGGTTTGATACGGAGCGACACCGAATCAGGACGGATGCACTACGGATACACTACGGTCTGCTACGGTATAAGCACGGGTTAGTACGAATAAGCACGGTTTGATACGGAGAAGAACGAATCGCCACGGATCTATACGGACCAATAATATTCGTCCACACTTGCATGCTCATTTTCAAAATGCCTCACAAGAAAATAACATCTAGAAAACGAATAGCAGAGTTCAATGATTCTGGCGGAGAGGATTCGGCTTCATCGCGTCAGACCCCCGAGACATATCAGGTCCGATTCTAGTGAATTTCTTGTAGGACGCCGGATCCTCGACAGCAAGTTCGGCCATGAGAGTCTCATATTGGCCATGAAGGTGTCTTCGTAAAAGCCAATCTCTAGTCCACCATCTCCTCTGTCTTCTCGTACCTGGTTAAATATAATAATCATTACAGTATTGAAAAATGTTGATTAATTACAATAATTATCATGAATTTTTGTGTTTTAAGAATATGTAAAAAGCTTGTTAACTAATCTTATTATCACTTAAAGCTACATGCCTCCAGATGAGTCAAAATATTTCAATAAAATCAAACTTTAAAAAAATCTACTAAAATGTAAGGAAACGTAAAACGTTTCAAGATTCAAGTAATATTTTACACATTATGTGTGATAAATGACTGATTTTTCAGTATTTACAACTATATTTCTACTGCGTTACTAACGCAGTAAAAGCTATGCATATTTTGACCACTTTCTGGTAATGTACTCGGTTTGTAAATGCCATTGATAATGTGTAAATTGCTTCCTTTTGGTTACTTCACACTATTTCACATTCAAATACATGTTCAAAATTTTCATGAAAATTAGCATTAATCTGGAGGCGTGCTGCTTTAAGGGCCAGCGTCCGAGGCTTAGGAGTCACTTCGTTTGATGTACATATATATCCAATGTTTTGTAAAATATGAAACCTTAAATGTTATTCTATTACTAATGCATTGTAGTACAATATTAATATATTGCTCGATTACTGCCTACGCATTCTGCGCCATATCAATATACAGTTACAGCCAGTTAATGGCAAATATCTTTTTTTGAATGTTCATGATTATGTTCGCAACATGAAAACGCAAAAATGTCTGTTTTCAACAAGAAGATAGTATCTATACCCTTGAAAAAGTACTTGATACTTTATTTATCCGTACTTAACTGGTGGGCCGTACCATTACGTACCGTCTCGTGTTGCAACGCAATAAACCGTATAAGACCGTGCTAATCCCTGCCTCTCCGTAGTACAACGTATTACAATCGTGCCATTCCGTGACAATGCCGTATTAATCCGTATTAAAACCGTAGCTTATACGTAGGTTAACCGTACAAATACGTAGTTCTCCGTATTAAACCGTAGAAATCCTTGACAAGTTGGGGCCTACTAATCAGTACGGACTAGTTCGGTTTTCGTACGGACCAGTACGTATCAGTACGGTTTAATACGGACTAGTAGGGATACGTTACGATTGATTTTTCCGTAGCAAATTTTTGTGCATGTTCAAAAATTCTCAAGGATCGCTACGGATATACAAGGACTACTACGACTGATTACGGCTACACTACGGAGAGCTACCGACCAGTACGGGCAGCTACGGACGATGCCGGAATTAATCCGTGGCTCTTCCGTGGTCGTATTCCGTGAATATGTGACCGGGGTATAAAGTAAAAGTTACATGAAATAAACATGCTAGATTCGCGCCAAAGTTATGAAAGGAGATTAACTAAATGTAACAATAGAACATCGCTAGATGTTAGCGACAATCATGGCACTCTTGTTAGCATGAAAGTATGAGTTCAGTGACTTTTGTTAAAAAAATCAAGCCAGCGAAATTAAATGATATCATATTAAATCTTAAATGAAACCAGTTTCATCGCTTCTTTGATTTTAAAAGTTTACTTTTATTTGTAAGATCTTAATATTACATGCTAGTAGACACAATGGCTGAAAATAAACCATCCTTCAGTAGTTTGAGTAAATTGATAGGTGAAGGTCTCGAAGAAATCGATACACTTTTGAAAGCTGTAGCCTTTGACTTTATAAAGGTGACAAGGACTCTGGGTCAAGGACAATGGAGGCAAATAAGAAAAAAGTTAACGGTACTGCGGAAAAATCAAAAAAGTGTTAAAGCTTTTGGGGCGGGGCCCCGGAAAGACATTTAAAGCAAAAAGACAAGCGTTAAAGGAATATAAACTTGAAATTGAAAAGGGGAGGCTGGGAAAGGGAAATAAACGTTTAAAAGCGAAGCTTTGGGCGAGTCGTTTCCAGACACCAGCTTTTTCCGACTGGGGAAAACCCGCCCTTTACAGAAAACCAGATGAATTGAGGGGAACAATGGAAAAACAACCATTTTTTGGAAAGAAAGGGGAATATGAACAAAAATTTTGGGAATGGGCGACAAGGGGGAGGAGAAAAAAGGGAAAAGGGCCCGGAAAAAAGCTTGGGCAAGATAAAATATAAATTTAAAGCATGTCAGAACTATTGTGAAAAAACATTGGGGAAAAATTCTGATAGAAAAAATGATGAAATAGTGTTCAATTCATGGTAATTTTGGGGTTTTTTGTGGGGAATATTAAGGAATATTTATGTTTTCTTTAAGGGGTCAACTTTAAACTTCATATAAAATGTTCCTTTTTATTAAACCCCATCCTATTTGACAAGGGTTTATTTAAATTAGCACCCAAAATTGCAAGAATTAAATTCCCCATTAACATAGATTAAATTTTTTGGAAAAAATTTTTTTGTTTATTTTATCCTTTTGTTATTTTAAAGGTTTTTTACCCTAACCTTCAAAATAAATATTAACCCGACAAGGCCCTTTGAATTTTTTAAGGGAAAAATTAAATTTTTAAAATTTTTAAATTATACATACAAAATATTAGCATTACATTTAAAGTAAACTTCAGAATGAGAATGAATGTATGCACTTTCAATCATAAATTTTATTTGAGAATGTAAAAGTTAATGCTGCGAACAATTGAAATAGATTGAAGATAGAAAGGTGAATGAAAGTTTAAGGCCTTATTCTGAATTTGATCTAATCTAGTTCGTTTTCTTTCCATTTTCATAAGAGTCCATTTGTTACGATATTTCATGTTTTAACTTTTACCATTGCATTTTTTATTTTAACAACCTGAAATCATGAGGTTTTTGAACTGCTGGTTAGTTGCATATTCGTTATCTTTTTTGGCCTGTTGATTTGGAATTCTTTAGCGTCCTACTTGATTAAACATCATTTTATTAAGGGTTATAAATCAAGCAGTAAATCATTCATTTGTGCTTTACTGCAACGTTTTATATTTGCTATTGCTTCCTTTTAATGGAACGAGGGGGCATTTTAAGACAAGCAATTCCATTATCTAGTTATGTTTTTATCTGTTTAAACAATGTTTTGTTACGCGTAAGGAATTGGCTAATAAATGTTCTTGATTTACGATGCAATACACTATCTTCATTATTTCACCTCTTCTCTAAATAATAAGATAATTAGTTTGAAGAAGTAAATGCTGGTTGATATTTGGACCTCACTTATTCTTGATTCATACGGTAGATGCAAATTCTAAATATACACAGGGGCATACAACTAAAATAGTAGGATAATGAGCACAATTTACCACAATGTAATGGCATAACGTATTAAGTTTGCTATTTAACAGCGTTACAACATTAACATTGTAGCACTTCAGGTTTCTGTTTGATTATATTAATTATCCACAGTTGCGAAAGTGACAATATCTAAAGATTAAATATTTAACATATTCAATTGACCGTGTTAGTTTAAAAACAGGGAAAAAAACGGAGTCCCTTAATAACACCCAAACTGTTTCTTAAAACACACTCTTAATTAAATATGTGAAAAAAATGATCAGGCAAAGTACTTGCATAGAAAGTGTAATGAATTAATAGTTTGACTTAAGTTCCATTCTGTGCTGCTTTCATACAATTTACTGACAAGCTGTAAACAATATCCAAACATATGTGCGTAGTTAAGGTGTAGAGGTGTATTGACATGAAAGTTCACACATTTGTGTCAAAATTACGGTAAATTTGTTCTATCATTTTAATTCAAGAACATCATCTGTTACTAAAGTGTAAAGGAATTTTCAATAAAAGAATTTGTAATGTGAAAGACTGCAATTAAGTCTTACAGTGTCAATCTAAATTGTAGGATCAATTTTCGTGCAGCTTAATAACTGTACATTTTTATTTCAAAGAAGTAAATTATGTTTGTCAAATTATTATTATCACATTGTCGTGATGTGCATCATTTAAATAAGACTTGCGTTGCTCTATAACATGCAATAATTAAGATCATCAATCGACAGTTTGGCGAATTATTTCTTTCATCATCAGTTATTAGAAGTAAAAACGTAGCAAGCTAATTAGAGGCGTTCTTTTATAGTTTATGAACACTCATTGCAGTATATTTGCGAACTCAAGAGGATATAATAGTGCAATCCTTTTGACAAATATTCATCTCGTGAATTTAAGAAGTGTTAAGAGGATAAGAGTAACTAACAAAAAGGATCTGACCTGACTTTTGGATTACATTAACGTTATGTGGCACAATGCTTGTTTAAAATCCTCTAAACTGCTAAAATTATGTTTGATCGCACCGACACAATGTAGGTCATTTGGCGACGTTCCAGCTTTACTGGTGGAGGAAGACCTCAGGTGCCCTTCTGTGAACTATTTCAGGCACGAACGGGCACCTGAGTAGAACCAACGACGTTCCGTAAGCTAGCTGGATAGCTTCCTCACAAGAAAGAATCCAAAGTCCCTACCGGGATTCGAACACGCAGCGGTGAGGGGCAAGTGGTTTGAAGTCAACGACCTTAACCAATTGCCACGGACGCCCAACTAATAATAATACAATAGGTATCGGTACAGGTAGTGAGAGACGTCTTAATGTCCACCGTCTTGAAAAATATGTACTTGAAAAATATGTACTTAGTCATATATTATTGTTGATAAACTCGGAATACGTGTTATACAAAGCAAATCATTACTTTATGTTAATAAAAACTGTTTTGTTTACCTAAACAATTCCTGACATTTATTTCATTATTTATTTCTGACTCCATTTAACCAGTACATCACTTGACTGAGAGTTGAAAACAAAGCGTTCCAAAATGCCACCGAGGATTAATAGAAGAGTACAATGAACTGCTTGTACGACAGGAAGACTTATGCCTCATTCCTCATTTAACTAGATAATATTTCCTCTTGAATAAAAAAGTGTTGCAAATGTACAAACTTACCACGTCTTAGAATGACATTTTTTCATTATCAAAGAAGAGAAATGCTGCCGTATTCTAACTGATTTAGTAAATATTCTAAAGAGAATTGTTTTGTCCATTGTGATCTCTAAAGCGCATTAATTTTTATTAGATAGCAATGTTGTTACACCACTGAGCGCTTAGTTAAATGTTCAATAGCTAGTGAAGTTTTGTAATTGTTCTTTGACTGTATTTTAAATCTGACCTCATAATGCATTACACATCTTATGACTTGATGCATGACAAGGTTACATTCCGGACAAAGTTTTCTTATTGCTGTCTAGTAACCTTTTAAAGTAAATTCGGCCTTGGAAATAGGGGTATTGGTCGTGCGGGGTCGTGCGGGGATTACGTTCATTTAACTATTCTTTGTTGATCTTGTCTATCATACTTTGTGCAAGACACAATTTCTCATCATGCTACATACTGGCGCTTAAAGGAACTCCACTGAGGTTTATAAGCCTAAAACATATTATTTTAATTTTCACATCGATAAACATGAGCACTTTAAACAGAAATACAAATAAGATATAGCTAGGAAATACACAAGAAATACATTGAAAATCATATGTTTGTGCTATTGTCAGTCCAATTTGAGTGAAAAGTGTTTAAATGCTTTTCAATTTTGGGTTAGTTTTCACTATTATAACAATTATTCTGGAAAAACGGAGCGAGCTAATGATCTGAAATTTTGCACATAAGTTATAAGTATAAACCTACATTAAATGGAGTAATAATCTCAAAATATTATTTCCAGCCCCGTCATGGCAAAAAACCTCAGTGGAGTCCCTTTAAGTATTAAATTATCTATTGATGTTTGACAGTTATTTGTCATAATTCTTTTTCGAATTTGGCCTCTTAGTGTAACCTTGACATTTGAGCTTAGGGGGTCTGTGTCTTGCATAAGCCACACCGTCTCAGCATGCTAAATTTATTGCAATATCATTTAAAATCCCTTGATGTATGAACCGGTTAAGATATTCTAATTGCTAACCTTGACTCTTAATGAGTCCCCGATCTTGGAGCCAGGAGTCAATGTTGAGCATGCTCTTGAAATGTATTTCAATTTAAAAATTGCCGAGTATGAAGTGATTTTAATTTGCAGACCTTATCAAAAAAGTCGCAAGAGGGCCCAGAGGGCCCTGGATCGCTATCCTGAAAAAAGGTTCAGGGTAGAGCCCCCTTTTTACCGCAAAAAAAACACAATTTGAAAAGAGGACATATATAAGCTCAGCCATTTTATTGAACACTTCAGCCTGTCACTGACTGAGAGGTTAGCTTATCAAAAAATGACAGAAAAAGAGAAGGAAAACAAACCTTTGACCTGGCTGGGGATTGAACCATCGACCTCGATACCCTGGGACGAGGCCAATTTTGACCCTTTGGGTTTTATTTCAACATTCACTAGAAGATACTCCATGCTAATTATCTAAGCTCTACCTTTTTTGAGTTTTCAAAAGAAGATCTTACTTTGATACATATAAGGAAAATCAATGATCCCTGGGACCGGGCCAATTTTGACCCTATGGCTTTCATTTTAACAAACTTGGTAGTAATCCACTAGAAGATGTTTCATGCCAAATATTTAAGCTATAGCTCTTTAGGATTGTCACAAGAAGTTTTAAAGTTCTTTCTGTATACATGAAGATATAAAGAAAATCAATAACCCCCTGGGGCAGGGCCAATTTTGAACCTTTGGCATTTATTTGAACAAACTTGGTAGACATCCAGTAAAAACGTTTCATGCCAAACATCTTAACTCTAGTTCTTTTGGATTTTCCCAAGAATATTTTTATATATATTTTGCTATATACAGATAAGGAAAATCAATGACCCCTCGAGCCGGGCAAATTTTGACCCTAGGGCATTTATTTGAACAAACGTGGTAGACACCCACTAGGAGATGTTTCATTCCAAACATTTAATCTATAGTGCTTTTGAATTGTCCCAAGAGATTTTTAGTTTTTACTTTAGACATATAAAGACGGACAATGGGCCATCTTGAGGACAAACTATTTAATTATAAAGGAAAACACAACACATACACCTTAAACACACGGTGAAACTTACAATTCTCTATAGTTATATCCCATAAATGTGAAAAAATCATCCTCTGATAATGTTCTTTAAAGTACATGTAATAAAAGTAATATAGCTTTTATAAGCGGGCAATCAACTTTTCCAAAGTCAGTTCATGTAATTTAATATTCACAAGATACAGTGTAACATAATAACCCAAAGGACAAGATAATGGTATCTACATTCGTATTTTAAGGGACAAATGTAAAAGAAATTTGATTCCATTGTCATTAAGAGTACATGTGCATAACAATAAAGATACAATTCTATAGAGTTCGTGCATAATGCCATGATCATAAAACTGCTTGATAATTTGCTTAGATCTATATCTAATTTGCTGTAGAAACATTTACCTAAAAGCCTAAAAGAAATTGAAAGTGATCTAATGTTCAAATATACAAGAATTTTATTGAGTTAAAATCTTTTATAATCTTTTTTTGGTCATATAGCAGACAAATAGTTTATTGTCAACAAAATAATATGTATGTAACTGACACTTTTTATGTGGACTGATTTATTAAAGTTTAATTTAATGTCAGACGTAGTCAAAATATATTGACGTGCCAAAGCTTGATTCTGAGATATTTTCGTTCTGGAACAGACTCTCGCTTTAACGTCAAAACCAAAAGGAGACCTTTCTGTGGTGAAAAGTGGATTTTGATGTAAATGTGAAAATGCAGACAATTAAAACTAATAATTTATTCAACTAAACAATTTTAAGGAATTAACAGCACAAAAAGTGCCAGACTGTCAACTTAGAAGAAAGTAAACCACGTAAGTTTCATTTCACCGTCTCATTTGTGTACCATCGCCGTTGCTACAGTAATGTAACATGTACGCTAAAAATCGATATTGTTCGGTACCGTGCGTGAATGTTGTTTTTTTTTGCGTGTCTAAAAAATATGAAAAACTATTAAACAGTGTTAATTATTCTTTAATTTTGTTATTATTAATTATATGTATTGCTACATTAAAATAAATCGCCAGGAAATAATCTTTAAATATGTTTCTAATTGATTGAAATCTTTAAAATGATGCGGAGAAACTTTTAATTTAGTCCTTTTTTATAAACATGTTTATTTAAGGATAAACAAATACTGTATTTCATTAAAATCTATATTGTCACCTCTCTGTAGTATTATCAATGTTAGTATAATTATATGTTAGTCACAACTTGCTGCGTATTAAAAACAGCAACTCCTTGCTTAAGAACGTTTTGCTTTTCAAACGTGCATTACGCTATGAAAGTTTTTTTGTATTCAAATGGTAAATTTTTGCGTTAATTTTTCATTCCTCAACAGTTTTCAGAAATTTAAAGTAAAACTCGTTACTCCGAGCGACCATTTTTCGTTTGTCTGTATCTGAAAGAACCTGTGTACATGTGTAACAAGAGCTGTCGGTAGGACAGCACGCTCGACTATTCTAATTGCTTGATAGTAAAAGAGCCTTGATAATGTTAAATTTTTTAAGTTCACAAAAGGGCTAATTTTTTTTTATAAATTCATGTTATAGGTCTTAGAGAGAGTCTAAAAATACAGTATTGGCTTGACTATTTGGAAGGTAATGTCACAAGGGTGCTTTATTGAGTATAATAATACTAATTACCTATGAATACATAAAATTGACAGAAAAGGTACAAAGGCTTGTTATTAAGATGTTTTATCAAGTAAATCACTGCTTTATTATTACGAATGCATAAAATTGTCCCAAAAAAGGCACAAACCCTTCAGTAGTTATGGAGATAACAGCTTACAAGCAAAACTTTACCATGAATTTTTTAAGTTGAAAAAGGGAAGAAAAATCAGCCTAAATGCAAGATAGAATTATGGATCTTTGTCAGTGACCTACAATTCTGACCCTAAATACATATGTGAAGTTTTAAATAAATATCTTTAATAGTTATTGAGATATGTAAAACTTGCATGTAAACATTAACCAAGAGACTAAGTAGAAAAGGGAATATGAATCAGCCTTAATGCAAGATAGAGTTATGGAACTTGGTCAGTGACATACAATTATGACCCTCAAATTATAACCCTAAGTACATGAGTAAAGTTTCAAGTAAATATCTGTGAAGACCTTTAACCTGTAACCAAAATCTCTAAGTTTCAAAGGGGCAAATAATTCTGCAAATATTGCAGACAGAGATATGCAATTTAGCAAAATGATGTACATTATTACTATAAAAAAGTATTGTAAATTTCAAATGAATATCTCAAGCAATAATTGAGATATTTGACTTTACAAAAAAACTTTAACCAAAATTTCTAAGTTTCAAAGGGTCATAATTCTGTCAATATTGTACGCAGAGTTATCCAACTTGTCAATCTGATGTACCTTGTTACTATAAATAAGTATTGTAAGTTTCAATTGAATATCTCAAGCAATAATTGAGATATTTGTCTTTACAAAAACTTTAACCAAAATTTCTAAGTTAAAAAGGGGCATAATTCTGTCAATATTGTAGGCAGAGTTATCCAACTTGTCAATCTGATGTACCTTATTACTATTAATAAGTATTGTAAGTTTCAATTGAATATCTCAAACAATAATTGAGATATTTGTCTTTATAAAAAACTTTAACCAAAATTTCTAAGTTAAAAAGGGGCATAATTCTGGCAATATTGTAGATAGAGTTATCCAACTTGTCAATCTGATGCACCTTGTTACTATAAATAAGTATTGTAAGTTTCAATTGAATATCTCAAGCAATAATTGAGATATTTGACTTTACAAAAAACTTTAACCAACGCAGACGCCGACGCGGACGCTGACGCCGACGCCGACGCCGACGCCGGGGCGACTACAATAGCTCTCATATTCTTCGAATAGTCGAGCTAAAAAAAGACTGTTATCATAGCATGCCGTTATAGCCTGGATATTGGATGTTGATTAAGCGATGTTCCAGAGAAGTTATTGTCCCGGTATAGAAAATATATTCAACCTAATAATATTTATTTTTAAAATGTGTCAACTATTCCATAACGCCGGAACTGGTACGCTGGTCAATATACACTTCGGAAATGTTGACACTATTAATAATTGATGCGCAGTCTTGTTTCTACCTTACTTAATTTCTTTGTGTCCACTTAAAATTTGTAAGGTAAAGTTTTAAATAAATAAATTTGATTTAAAGATAAGTATTTAAATTGGGGCCGTGATTCATTTCCAGAATCAGTTAAAGTTACATTAAATAAATTTCATTAAAAAAGAAATAGCGATATTTCATTAATAAATTGGGTTTCATATCGACTCCAGATCCTATTTTGGTGTCCAGACAACCAAAATGTGTTTAATGAGCATACAAATGTGCAACCTCATTGTGGCGAATTCGGAAGTACAATTTCTGTTTCCATGAGAAACTCCGCCTTCAGATCATCCGTACATCAATGTTAAATCAGCAAACATGACTATAAGTAGCAGTCCTAATTTTACGGTATATTTCCGCATTGTAACGGATATTTTCATACAAATTTAATCCTTTTTATGAGATGATTATTTTTTCTGAACCACAGGCCTAGTGCACCGCATTATATTTGCTGTGTTCCGGATAGCAACTATAACCCCGTGACGTAGCGCATACACGAGCTGATTATAGTCTTCATTTGCATGTTAAAATTCGTATATACGAACTTTAGTGTTACCGTGGGGTTTTCCATTTAAAATCCTAATTTATGAACAATATTTGATGAGATTTACAACGAAACTGTTAAAAAGGTTAATGAAACTGTAGAATGCTTGGTTTTTAGGCCGACGGCAAAAAAAGTTTTACATATTTATTTAATGTAGCTTTAAACAATTTTCCATGCTGACACGGTCCAAATTGAAAAGAAAAGTTATTTTTAGATTGTAATTACATGCATTTATTTATCAATTTATAATTATAAATATACTTGATGATTTAAAAACGATAATCTTATGCTTAAATTTCTTTCTATAATACATTTATGAAAATTGTTTAAACGGTGGTAAGAATTCAAATGAGTTACGGTCCCGTGTACATTTTCCCGGCTTACCAATACGCTCTAAATTTACGCAAGATATGCCAACTTTTTAAGTGTTGAGTTGTAGCGTTTAATTGTTAGGAACCATTTTCTGGTTTTATATCTAAAATTACTAAAGGGTTAAAATCTTTATTTGCGTTCTATATCAAAAACTCAAAAAAAATATTGAAAAAAAAAGAACTGAAGCCGTGATTTCTTACCGATTTTATAAGTTTGTTTTCCAAAGCAACACCTTTTATATTTGGGGCAGTAACAATCTGTATCATATTATTGCCACGTTTGAATTTGAAAGAATTTGTAAATGGAGTAAAACGGCGATAATCTCGATGTTTATTTCGCCTGTTGCGTTGTTTATATTGACGTTGAAGTTTAAAATTGACCATCATCGTGAAGAATTATATCTTCTGTGTCGTCGGTGTCCATGGGCCAAAGATTATGTGAAGATAATTTTTTCAAAACGACTTATATTAAGTGTTTTATATAAATGATCAGTACATGTGCTGGGATTGACAAATATACATTTTATTTGGATTTTAAAGGCGTTTTGAGCTTCACACCCCAAGTGTCTGTGAAAGAAATTAGCGGCGCAGCGTTTTGCTTATGTAGCAATGTAAAATAGCCGCGTTGATTCTCGCCATGCATGTATTTTATAAAAGAAACTAATTTCTTAGACGGCATAAAAGTGAAATATATAGAATAACGCTTTACTGCATACCAACATTATGAAAGTCTTTTGCAAAACAAAAAAAACAAAACAAAAAAAAAATGAAGTGGGCACCTGTTTCATGAAATAAATTTCCGAGATTTTTTTCCCTGCTACCACGATCATTTTAAAACAATTTTCATACCTACGCGCACGCGTTTGTGTGTGTGCGTGTGTGTTTTTCATTTTATAAACATCTTCAGAAAGCTTTTTTGAGTAAACTATCCAGAATTATGGACTTGCGTGGATAAGAAATTTAAAAAAAGAAATGTACATGGAATGTTGTTTTCGCACATACATCTATCATTTTGAGGCACCGCGTTTGACATTTATTCGTTTTATTATTGATAAAAATTATTTTGAACATTGAAAGTATCGTGTATTATTTAATCAACCTAATTATAAATAACAGACTCTGAAATTCCTTAAAATGGTGTCTTCTCGTAGTCGCTAAGGCACTATGAAGTAGGGATCCGTACGTTGCTCTTTAAACATATAAACCTCATGTTTCTGCTCTTAACATATCCCTATTTTCATCATAATCGTGGGAAAAAAATCTATAGATACCAATAGGTCCCATGTCCTATATCAACTTGGAAAGCTGAACAAAATATTTTTTTTATAAACAAGAAACGGTTTAGTGAGGAGTCCATTTACAGAGTAGCTTTTCTTAAAAGATAATGATGATTATGATTTTTCTAAGAACGCTCTGACAATAACGAATAAGTTGTGCATCTGCTCCAATAAAATAATATTTTCATCCTTTCATAATTATTAATTTTTGCAAAAATAAATGTCTTAAATATAACATTAAACTAGTTATTTTACTAAGAGTTATTCGTCGTTTCTCGGTAACGCAGTACCGCATACACACCAGTGTAGTTATCAACAGTGTATTTGTCACGTGACATTAGCGGCGATGTCTTTATTTTGATGGTGCATGTGTTTACTTTTCTATCAAAATCGTTATGTTAGGAATATTTTCACAAATAAAACATGAAATTGATGTAAAAATGAATAATCTTTAAAGGTATTGTAAAAGATTTATTCAAATATGAATTCTAATGCGATATTAGACGGTCCAAAGCTTGCGCTAAAAATCCCGGCGCAAATTTCACCACAGAAAAGGTACTTCTTATGTTGTAAGTAGAGGCGAGATATTGCCCAGACACGAAAATAGCACACTATCTTGTCGCGCAGTACAATTAGTTGGACTAATGTCAGACGTTGCTTTGAAATATGTATATGACAGACAATTAAATGCATGTAAAGACTTGTTTTAATGTTTGTAATCTTAAGCATGTGTATCTGACACAGATCAGATTTTTTTCTCCCTGATACATTTACAAAGAAAGTCATGTATGATGATGAAATCAGAAGCTGAGAACTGTGTTCATAATAGAACCATAAGAATTTCCTTCTTAAAACATAACAATGATAGATGTCTTTAACTTAAGGTTAGTGCTTGTGCCATGTTTTTTCGCATCAAACCGATTTTAAATAGCCAATAAACACCATTGAAACCGATACTTACCAGACAAAGTAAGGGAGATCACGAACGCTATTTTTCAAGCGGAGATTTCTTCCGCTGAAGATTTTCGTATAACGATATTCGATATATTATAAAGTATAATTTAACTGTCCACTGAAAGGCATGTAATGATTTCTATCAAACATATTGATTTACTCACGCTTTAACACTTTAAATGTTAAGAATACAACAAAGGTGACAATTTTAACACCTTTATAGTGACTACTTGCCAGATAAGCACATACATTTTGCGAGGGCTTATTTTTTCTACTTATTTCTTGGTTTTACGGCGCGGCAACACAGTGTTTGTCATATGGCGCCCAAATAGGAAATGTGATTTTGGCAATGTTCGGGTGTTACAAACTTAAAACAACTCCGTCTCACCTTTTGGAGCATAAGATGCATAAACTCCATTAGTTCAAACCCATAAACTCGCCTTTTACGTTCACGCAGGGTTATAAAAGTGTCTGCAATTCTGATGCCTCAACCGGTAAAGGCAACCCCTTTCCGTCGCAATGGGCAGAGGGGTTGGTGAGGGGCATTAATCTAACAGTAATTTTGGTATTAAGGACGATATACTTTTGCTACATTTTGCTTTCATAAAAACAGGAAAATCTATCTCTGGATGTTATCACTGGGACTGCCAACCATTCTTGCGAGTATTATAGGCCTGCTGTTCTTTTACATAAATATTAACTAAAATATTCAAAGGAGACATAACTAAGCAAAATAAGTACTAGGCTACTTGCTTTGTAGCAATGCATTTCAATTTTAAAATTAAACAATTACTTCAGGTTTGAAGTTATTAAACTTTTGACAGTCTTTGGGAAATTTACCTGAGCAAGAACAATGTCCACACTGTTTGAAGCCGTTCATATCTACATTCCACATAGCAAGAAATTCTCTTCAGTATGTTAACATCAAAAAAGAGAAAATAAGAATCCCTAAAGAAAGCCCTAAACGTCACAATTGAAAATGTTGCAGGCTCGGTTTGATTGAGCCTGTTCATGGACGGTTCTGTCAAGTGTAAACTAACGTCCACGCCCCCTAGCACCGACTCAATGGATTCAAATTACTGCAGTCTATGCATCTCTTACTCAAGCATGTGAGGTGGTTTGACTCCTAGTGTTACTTTAAGTTTGCAACACCCGAGGCTATTTAAAATCATCTTTCTTGTTTGGTAATGCTAAATTTATAATAGCATTTTCAACATCAGAACCTTATCCTCCATTCTATCCGCTCTATCCCCTTATCGTTAGCTGCCACATATAATGATATTTATTCTCAGTCACTTCGTTGTTACTAGTTCACGAACATATTTCGTCACAAACCGAAGCTTTAAACTTTTCTCACTGTTTATGTTTGCCGAAATTCGTTAAACCAAAAACCTGTCCAGATAATGAATCAACCTCGTTATTGATATTCCAGTTCCATTCTATATACAACTGTCTAAGTCAATACCATTGCTAGTGTTCTTACTTTTTGACAGTAACAGTTACTTCTAGTGTTGTTAATGAAGACATTTTCTTAACAAGAGCCACCGCCGGGCGGGGGCAACGCTCGACTTTTTACTTTTTCTAAACGCAAACATAGAAAGGTTTGAACATATATTAACGTTTCCTTTTTATAAATTTAGTTGGTCTGTCTTGTCACATTAGTTTTGTTTATATATTTTGTATATATATATGAATAGAAACATTAAGCAAATTTCTAAAAATAGCAACATTACGCAATTTCTTAAAATAGCAACATGACGCAATTTCTTAAAACAGCAACATGAGGCAATTTCTAAAAATAGCAACATGACGCAATTTCTAAAAATAGAAACAATGACGCAATTTCTTAAAATAGCAACAATGACGCAATTTCTAAAAATAGCAACAATGACGCAATTTCTAAAATAGCAACAATGATGCAATTTCTAAAAATAGCAACAATGACGCAATTTATAAAAATAGAAAAAATGACGCAATTTCTAAAAATAGCTACAATGATGCAATTTCTAAAAATAGCAACAATGACGCAATTTCTATAAATAGAAAAAATAACGCAATTTCTAAAAATAGCAACAATGATGCAATTTCTAAAAACAGAAAAAAATGACGCAATTTCTAAAAATAGCAACAATGATGCAATTTCTAAAAATGCAATTTCTAAAAATAGAAAAAATGACGCAATTTTTAAAAATAAAAAAAATGACGCAATTTCTAAAAATAGCTACAATGACGCAATTTCTAAAAATAGAAAAAATGACACAATTTCTAAAAATAGAAAAAGAATGGCGCAATTTCTAAAAAAAGAAAAAATGAAGCAATTTCTAAAAATAGCAACAATGACGCAATTTCTAAAAAATAGAAAAAAATGACGCAATTTCTAAAAATTGCAACAATGACGCAATTTCTAAAAATAGCAACAATGATGCAATTTCTTAAAATAGAAAAAATAACGCAATTTCTAAAAATAGAAAAAATGACGCTATTTCTAAAAATAGAAAAAATGACACAATTTCTAAAAAATAGAAAAAATGACGCTATTTCTAAAAATGACGCAATTTCTAAAAATAGAAACAATGACGCAATTGCTAAAAATAGAAAGAATGATGCAATTTCTATAAATAGAAAGAATGACGCAATTCTATAAATAGAAACAATGACCCAATTCTATAAATAGAAACAATGACGCAATTCTATAAATAGAAACAATGACGCAATTCTAGTTGTTGTTGTTGTTGTAAATATATATATATATATATATATATATAGACACACACCAATAAATATATAATTATGGTCATTTAATGCACAAATCTGAGAAAATTCAGTAATTTAACCTTCAAGGTCAAGGTCATTAAAGAGCCCAAGCAAATTTGGGTTTGATAAATAACAAGGTCTGGTCCTTAAGAATGTTCTCTTATAATATGAAGTTGATCCCTTCAATAATAGCAAAGTTACAGTCAGTTACCGCAAAAACAATGAAAATTTCAATAATTTGACCTTCATAGACAATGTCATTAATGAGTGAAGGTCAAGGTCTTTCGGTATATTTTTAACAGTTTAATCTTTGAAGAATATTATGTTCAAGTTTCAAGACAATCCATTCAAAAATAACAAAGTTACAGCCAATAAAAGCCAAAAAAATGAAAATTTCAATAATTTGACCTTCAAAGTCAAGGTCATTTATGAGTGAAGGTCAAGGTCTGGCTGGTTATTTTTAAGGGATGTCCTTGAAGATTATTATGTTCAAGTTTGAAGACAATCCATTCAAAAATAACAAAGTTACAGCTAATAACAGCATGAACAAGCAAAAATTGGAATTTTAACCTTGAAGGTCAAGGTCATTTATGGATGAAGGTCAAGGTTAGTGTGGTCTACTGAAAGGTCTTGTCCCAAGGGTTGTTGTGGCCAAGTATGAAGACAATACACCAAGAAATAAAAAAGTTATGATTCAGGTACAAGTTTGCGGACGGCAACGGCAATGGCAACGGCAACGGGAACGCCGACCTGACTATAACAATACCTCTACTTTTTTTTTCAAAAAAAAAAGTCGAGCTAAAAACGACTAAATAGTATTGTTACAATCCGTTATTTTATTGACCAATTACATATCTCTCACAGTAACCATTTTAATCGGACAACAAACAATTAATGAGACTTAATGAGTTAATAATTTTATTGATAATTTTGTTGCAGTTTTTTCACAACCAGTTTGGCAATAAAAACGAGTTTTGCAACAATATATTCTAATACCATATCGATACCGAATTGATAAAATTAAACTCCAGACATTAGTAAATTTTCTTTGTATATACAAAATGACATGCAGGGATTATTTTCGGAGTTACGAATACATGTATATGATCTAATGATAATTTACATTTAAGTCATTTATTTGTATTGCAATTTATATGATAATAGAATGGTAGTTATGCACATTTACTCCATCAAAAACAACTGTAGTTTTGCAAACACTTTAGCTCGAATCTCTTCGATAAAAATACATGACTTTGTTATTACTTCAAAACTAACAAGTAAAAACAAGAGGGCCATGATGGCCCTGAGGTCGCTCACCTGTATAAAGGCACCCAGAGCGGGGCCAGTTTAAACCCCACGGCTTTTATTTGAACAACCTTGGAAGACACCCATTAGAAGATGTTTCACGATGTTAAGTTTTTACTATACACATATGAAAAACAACGATCTACCCGCCCCCCTCCTGCCCCCCCCCCCGAGCAGGGCCAATTTTAACCCAAGGGCTTTTATTTGAACAAACTTGGTAGACACCCATAAGAAGATGTTTCATGCTAAACATCTAAGCTCTAGCTCATTGGGGTTTCTTTAAAGAAGATTTTTAAGTTTTTACTATACACATATTGTTAAAACCAATGACACCCCTGGGGCGGGGCCAATTTTGACCCCAGGGCTTTTATTTGAACAAACTTTGTAGACAATTACTAGAAGATGTTTCATGCTTAATATCTAAACTCTAGCTATTTGGTTTTTTTTTCAAAGAAGATTTTTAAGTTTTAGCTATACAAATATAAGGAAAATCAATAACACCCGGGGCGGGGCCAATTTTGACTTCAGGGCTGTTATTTGAACAAACTTTGTAGACACTCACTAGAAGATGTTTCATGCTTAATATCTAAACTCCAGCTATTTGGTTTTTTTCAAAGAAGATTTTTTAAGTTTTTGCTCTATACATATAAGGAAAACCAATGACCCCCGGGGCGGGGCCAATTTTGACCCCAAGGCTTTTATTTGAACAAACTTGGGAGACACCAATCAGAACATGTTTCATGCTAAATATCTTAGCTCTAGCTCTTTGAGTTCTTTAAAAGAAGATATTTTAAGTTTTTACTATATGACCCCAGGGCTTTTATTTGAACAAACTTGGTAGACAAAAATTAGAACACGTTTTATGCTAAATATCTTAGGTCTAGCTCTTTGAGTTCTTTATAAGAAGATATTTTAAGTTTTTACTATATGCATATAGAGAAAATCAATGAACCCCCTGGGGCAGAGCCAATTTTGACCCCATGGCTTTTATTTGAACAAACTTGGTAGACACTCATTAGAAGATGTTTCATGCCAAATATCTAAGCTCTAGCTCTTGGGGTTTTTTAAAAGAAGATATTTAAAAAAAATAATTTCGGTTGCCATGGCAACCAGAGTTCTGCATAGAATGGAATTCTTTGAACAACTTTGTTAAGGCTTCACACAAGGAACATCCCTGTGAAGTTTAATTATGATCTGCCTTATGGTTTCAGAGGAGATGTCGTTTTAAAAGTGTGATTGGACAACGGACGACGTACGACGGACGACAGACGACGGACGAAGAGTGATCCTAATAGCTCACCCTGAGCATATGCTCAGGTGAGCTAAAAATTGTTGACAATATTATTGCAAAACAAACTCGTTGCGATGACATATTTTTGTATGATTTTTTTCACACCAACTTGTACAATAAATCGATATATGCAATAATTTTATTGCAAAACCCGTTACGTTGACATACTTTTATTGCAATTTAACCACAACCAATTTCGCAAGAAAAACGAGTTTTGCAATAAAATATTTTTATATCGTATTTGATTAAGATTATACTGTAGACAGTGGTAATAAGAACTTGCATGCAGGGCTTATATTCGGGAGTATTGTATACATGTATATGATTAAAACATTCTAAAAGTTTCTTTTTTTTCTTTTAGTATTTTTGATGAAAGAATGATAATCATGAAATATCCGGGCATTACATGTTTAACAACAACTGTTGATGATAAACATACATGACCTTGTTATAAGGTCGAAACTGACCAGTACTTTACAGAATGTATTGATAATATTATTGCAAAACACCTAGCGATGACTTCATTTTGCTGCAATGTTTTACAAAACCGGTTTGCAATAGAAACTAGTTTGGCAATTAAATATTCTCTGTATCAGATTTTTTTTAGATTATACTCTAGACATTATAATGTTTATCTTTGTCTATATGGATATATGTATATAAAATCTATGGTTAAATTTTTTTTTAATGGAATGATTTTTTTGATGGAACACCAGCGCATTTACATTATCTGCAACAACTGTTTGTTTGTTTGTTTGGATTTTTACGGCACGTCAACACGGAACTGGCCATATCGTGCCGAATGCTATAATAGGCTTAAAATATTATGTATAACACTGTAAATGACAATAGAAATGAGCCAATTAGATCCTAGAATACAAATTTATCTCTTTTAAATAATCAATTATGTTTTTTGATGGAATCGTATTAAAAAGTTCTTTGAGTGAATTTACAGAATAAAATCTATTACGGGCCTGTGAAAAATCATGACATTCAAGAAGAAAATGCTTGACAGTAAAATTTTCATTTCAACCTACACAGAAAGGGGCATTGTCATTTGTGAGGAGATAAGAGTGGGTAATTTTAGTGTGTCCAATTCGGCATGGAAGAAGAACTGTTTGATCACAGCGGTTTGACAGAGATAGAGATGGTGACATATCAAGAGATGGGTTTATATCGTGAAGTTTATTAAAAACGGCATTGTCCCAATTTGCTTTCCATTCAGATGATACGAGTTTATTTATAGCCGGTCTAAAATCACAAGCCGGTAACAATAAGTCAGTTTTTTGAAAATTTAATGATTGTTTAGCTAAAGCATCTACTTTTTCATTTCCTCGTATTCCTACATGGCTTGGAATCCAATATAATTTAACATATTTTGTTTTAAGTATATCATGAAATCGTAAAAGAAGTTTTTTTACCATGATATTGTCAGATTTTTTATTTTTAATGGATATTAAAACAGAAAGCGAGTCAGAAAATATCACAAATTTATCATGGGTATGCTATGCTATGTATGACAATGCTAAATCGATAGCTTTTGCTTCAGCAGTAAAAATTGATGCATTATCTGGTAACCTCATACTAGATGTAAACTTATTTTCAAACGCAGCCGCACCTACTTTGCAACCTTCTTTTGAACCGTCCGTATAAATATGTATAAAATCTTCATGTTAATTGCTAGAAACTTCTCTTTGAAATATTCAGGTGTATTTGATGCCTTTTTTATATTTGAAAGGTTAATATTTATTTCCGGGGAATTATAAGTCCAAGGTGGAACATCCTCATCGTCATTTTGAAGGATACTGTCTGGATTAATTTTAAGTTTATCTAAATCATCTTTTAAACGAAGGCCTAATGGTTTAATTTCCTTTGGTTTGTTAACAAATTTTTCAGTATAACTTGGTTTGAAAATAATATTTTTAGCTGGATTTTTCCTATTAGATGAAATTCTAGTTGCATATTGAAGTGAAAGCTTTTTACGACGAAGATAAAGCGATGGTTCCTCAGCTTCCGCATATAGACTTTCTACAGGTGAAGTGCGAAAAGCACCTAAAGCTAAACGTAAACCCTGGTGATGTATGGTATCTAGCATTTGAAGATATGATTTTCTTGCAGACCCATATACTACAGAACCATAATCTAATTTGATCGGATAAGACTTCTGTATAATTTCAGTAATGTGGAAGAATTTGATCCCCAATTTGTACTTGATAAAACCTTAAGTAAATTTAAAGCTTTTAGGCATTTAGTTTTCAAATGTTTAATATGCGGTATAAAAGAAAGTTTTTTATCAAATATAATTCCTAGAAACTTAGCTTCATCAACTACTGGAATTTTAGAACCAGATATGTAAAGTTCAGGGTCATTATGTTGTTTTCGCAATCGGCAGAAATGAACACATTGAGTTTTTAACTTTGAAATGCCATTTTCTATTGCCCACTTCTGAATTTTATCTCAATTTTGTTGAAGTTGCCGTTCAATTGTTCTCATACTCTTCGATCGATAGCAGATAAGAAAATCGTCTACATATAGAGAACAATCTATGCCTGGTGTAAGAGCGCTAGCAATATTGTTTATTTTAAGGCCAAAAAGTGTAACAGAAAGTATACGTCCTTGCGGAACACCTTGTTCTTGTTGGTGGTCTTGAGAAAAAGTTGAACCAAGTCTTACTTTAAAGTGCCTATCATTTAAAAATCCAGAAATGAAAAGAGGAAGTCTGCTATTAAGTCCAGCATCCTTTAGATCTTTTAGGATACCATATTTCCAAGTAGTGTCGTAAGCCTTCTCAAGATCAAAGAAAATTGATACCAGGTGTTGTTTATTTACAAAGGCTTCTCTAATAAAAGTCTCAAGTCGTACAAGATGATCGTTTGTACTTCGCTGTTTACGAAAACCTGACTGAAAATTAGTGATAATTCCATTATTTTCTAGATACCAAACTAACCGATTATTTATCATTCTCTCGAATGTTTTGCAGAGGCAACTTGTAAGTGAAATTGGACGATAATTTGTAGGGTTAGTTGAATCTTTTCCAGGTTTAGGGATAGGAATAATCAACGCATTCTTCCAAGTGTTGGGAAATTCACCAGATACCCAAATTTTGATAAAATTTCAAGAAGCAAGTCTAAGGATTGGGGTGGTAAATGTTTAAGAAACTGGTAGTAAATTTCGTCCGGGCCTGCAGCACTATCTTTTGCAGTTTTGATTGAATAAATTAAGTCATCAATAGAGAAAAGGGAATTATAGTCTTCGTCGTTTGTATGCTTTTGCAAACTCTTTGGAGCAAAACTATGTGATAAACATACATGATATTGTAAATTGTCGCAATTTACAAGTACTTTTGAAAAGTGTTGACAGCATTATTGCAAAACTCTTAACAATGAAGTTTGGCAATGCCGGTGCCAGGGGGCGTGGACGGTAACTTGCACTTTCTAGTACCGTCCATGAACAGGCTCAATCAAACCGAGCCTGCAACATTTTACAATTTTGCCGTGTTGGGCTTTCTTTAGGGATTCTGTTTTTCAATATTTCACATCCGTGTTATTTGTGCCGGGTTCCGGCTGTAAAAAGTCTCTCCGTACATTTAATCAATGATGTTATATTTTCGATCCTTGAAGATCGTTCAGCACGACATTTTTGTTAAGTATTCATATTAGATGGTATTTTTAGTTTCTTGTATTTGGCCTTTTTCAATTTGGGTGGTTCCAGTATTCCTACTTGAATACTGTATAATCACCCTTAGGATATGTTGCCTGCTTTTTAAATTTGTCTTTTGGCGTCTTGTCTGTGATATGCAGGCTTCATAACCTCAGATCCCCGTTCAAAATTCCATTTTATTCAGTTCTGCCCATTGTTTTCTCGTTTAGAGCAAACGCATTCTTTTACTTGGGGACCATACGCCGCTTTTCATGGAATGACACTACTGTGTCACATTGAAGGTTCCATGATAACCGCCGTATGAACACATCTGCGGATGTTTCTACATTCAAAATTCACCAATTTTGTGTTAAAAGGTTGAATTCTGCTTAAGCTGGTGCTAGGGGGCGTAGACGGTAACTTGCATTTTCCAGTACCGTCCATAAACGAGCTCAATCAAACCGAACCTGCAATATTTTACAACTTTGCCGTGTTGGGCTTTCTTTAGGGATTCTGTTTTTCAATATTTTATGGTTCTATTGAAACACAGTTCTCAAAACCGAATTCCGGACGTTTCTGATTTCATACACACATTTTAAAGCAACGTGTGACATAAAATTAAACTTTCATAAATCAGTCCACATAAAAGTGTCCGTGACAAACACATTTTGTTGTTGACAATAAACTATTTGTCTGCTATATGACCACACAAAAAAGGTTATATAAGATTTCAAGTAAATTAAAATCTTGATTATTTGAATATGAGAGCACTTTCAATTACTTTTATGCTTCCTACCACAAAATAGAGATAAAAAGAATCCCTAAACAAAGCCCAAATCGGCAAAATTGAAAATGTAGCAGGCTCGGTTTGATTGAGTCAATGTTTCTGCTGCAAATTGAATAGAGATCTAAGCAAAACATAAAGCAGTTTTATGATTATGACACTATGCACGAACTCTATGTAATTGTATCTTTATTGTTATGCAAACGGCTCCTTAATGCACGGTAGGGCACCTGAGGTCTTCCTCCACCAGAAAAGCTTGAACGTTCTAAAGTAGCTGAAATAGAATTATTCAATGTGATTGATGATATCTCAGCATCTAACTTACAATTGGATAGAAACAACAATTGGTTGAATATGTTTGTTTTAAGTAAAAGTTAAGTTGATGATGCTTCCACTCTACCAGATCTCTCGAGCAAGGAACGACAACTCGATGACGAAAAGCGTACGATTAGTTACTCTAAAAATAGATATGTATGTGACAGCGACAATCCTATTCATGTTTCTTAAATCTATGTTTCTCCTTCAGAAAGCTGTACTGATATCAAAAATAGTTCTACTGAGAGTATTCATAATGAAATAACTTTTTGTGCTGATAGTAATGAAAACAATACACCCGAGAATTTGATGTTGGCAGATGCTATATTGATATCAGCGATGCAGAAGATGTCACTAACTATTCATTTATTGCTCATAACAATAATTCTTCTGGTAACTCTCCTGATGTAAATACAGAAAATGCTGTCTCCGCTGATTTCACAATAACAGATACAAGTCGTGCTAAATACCCATGCACGTGTTTGTATCAGACATAAATGTAACAATTTTGTAACCGTATGTTTTGCTAGTTATAAGTCGACACATCAGACCATTGATATATTTGGATATTTATCAATATTTGTTGTTTTTTTTATAGCCTCATAGACAAAACACCGTTCACAATATTAATACGGTTTTGTTTCCTTTCTTTCGCTTGTATTAAACATACTTGCACTTTGACATTGGTGTGACATGAGAGTAAGTTTTTCTGCTGTCTTTTGTGATAACATTATTATCCTACCTAACAGAGCCAAAGGAAAAGTTGTACTCGCTATACGCAATCAGCGGTCTTCATTTTAATGTTAATATAAATGGTGCTTTATTATACATTTGTGAATACCTGGTATAAAATATTCGTGTTTGTGTAGGCATGTGTAGTAATTCAAAACAAGCAATGAGATATTTGCTGGGCACAGGTGCACACATATGCACACCAAATACTTTTAAGTAAAATGCAACATGTTAGAATACATTATTGTTGAACAATGGAAAGCAGTACAATGTTTACAATTACTTACATATATTACTTTGTCTTAAATGATATTTGTAGCTTGGTTTTGAACAGAAAATTCGAAAACATTGTAACAACTGGTGTGGCAAGGTTTAACAAATAAAAATTCATGGAAATCAATATTCACAACAAACGGTGTAAGGGAATGATTATGGTATTTGCAGTGGTATTTTATAGGACAGAGGTTAAAAGTCATTTCATTTCTCTTTGTCATTAAAGAGTATATCGTCTTGAAAAGAACACGATAATTATATACTATATATAAGGTCATGCATATAATTGTTGCAAAAAAATAACGAGTGGAATGTAGTTTAAAAATCAAAAGTCTTTTTTAAAAAAAATGGTCTAACTTTCAAATGTAGGACATATTTAAACAAGGTTTGCCCAAAACGTAAGCAAAACACCGTCTTAACAGATCGCCATATCTATTTAAAATCTATGCATATTTTTATTTAATATATTATCCACTTTGCATGCACAATGTTATAAATTTTAAAATTTTATAAATTTTATGATTTTGGTTTATAATTAACAAGAAATATCTTTAAAAAGTTGATCGACCAAAATAAAAAAAAGAAAGCTTACATAACTATGTTATTTCTATGTTTTCGATACATTTAGAAATGTGAGCAATGCTTGCTTAACTATGATATAATAATTTCTTGTAAGTAAGAAACATCAAAAACATTTTGTAAACATAGAAATAAGATTATAGATATTGATGCCTTCAAAGTAGGACAACTTCTATTTTACAGTATATATTTAAGTGCCCCTGTTACTTGTTTTTAAGTTATATTTTATAAATTTAGTAATCATACGCAATATTGACAGTATTATTTACAATATCACAAATTGCAAATATATAAAAAAAATTCTGAAATTATAATCATATCAATTGAACACATCAAATAACAAGAATAAAGATCGACAAGGCAAAGGATGCCGCCACGGACACACCCAAGTAGGGCACCCAGAAGGCACCAGAGTGGACACAAGGGCGAAAGGAGTGGGATATGTAATGTTAAATAATATAAATAAAAACGGGCCCATAAGGGAATTAAAGTGATAAGGGCTGTACGGGTGAAAAGGTGGGGGGGGGTAAAAAATGGGGTTAAAAATGGAAGAGGGGGGGGGGGGAAGAGAAAATACGTACCGTCAACGACAATCAAACAAGACAGACATCACAAAACATGTAAACATCCAAAAACAAGTAACAATACAGACAAGAAAAACACGTGAAGGAACACAAAGGGACCGCCTTGGAACGGTCAGTGATAGTTAAAGTCATTGAACATCATAACCTGAGGATTCTAGTAAGTTCTTATATTTTGGTTCGCTGTTTTATATGTTCATGTAAACTTTCAGGACAGTGTAAGTTATTGGTTATCTTGTTGTATTGAAAAATATTTATAAATTTAGAAAGTTATTGTATATAACTTAGTATGTTCTTCGGTAATATAATCTGTCAACTAGAAATATAGTGAGATCTAAACGCAGTAAAATTTTAAAGATAATATCGTTGTATCTCAGCAATTTAAAAAATAAGATAAATAACTATCCTGAACATTTTATTTTAGGGCTTTACATTTTATTTTAAAATTGCAAACACTGTCCTTTACATCTTATTTTAGAACTATCCTTTACATTTCATTTTTGAATTGCCAATGAGATTCCAAGATTTCAATTTGGAGTTTAGAATGACCAATGGAAACCTTTTTATATTCATTTCTTTCCTGTAAGTTTAACAGGAAGTCAAACTGAATTCATTTGTCTAAAAACCCCAAAAATGTAAAACAAGAGCCCGGTTTGAGCCGGGTGATGCTCCCCGAATAGGTTTGAAAAAAAGTTCAAATGCAATTATTCCAAAATTAGGGAAGGCAGAGTAACTGCTTTGCACTGCATTTCTAATCAATGCGATCTATCAAAATACAAAATTTCTTGTTGATACCTCTTATGGTTTCCGAGTCATATCGCGGACAAAGTTCAAAATGTAAAAATGAACAAAGGGCAATAAATACAAAATTTGGCAAGGCGGAATTCAAGTTCTTGTGCACATCTACCCATTGAGATCCATCTACCTACGAAGCTTTCATATTTCATCTATTATAGTTTTTTTGAGTTATATCCAGGACAAGATTTTCCTATAAGGGGAGATAATTGAAAAACCGGGCAAAATAGTGTTATGGCTCTTTTATACTGCCCTCCCCCTCAATGCCCTTTACCACTGTATGAAGTTTAAACAAATTATTTCCAAGAGTTTTCAAGTTGATGTCTCAGAGTTATTTTCCGGACAAGATTTTTTTAAAAAGGGAGATAAATAAAAAAATTGGGCGAAACAGGGTGATTATTTGGTACTGCACTTTTATTCCATGAGATCTATCTACCAACAAAGTTTCATGTTGATATCTCTTATAATTTTAGAGTAATGTCCCAGACAAAGTTCAAAAAGTAAAAAAATGAATAAAGGGCAATAACTCCAAAATAAGGCAAGTCAAGAGTTATGATTCTTGTGCACTGCACATCTACCCTTTGAGATATATCTACCTACAAAGTTTCATGTTGAAATCTCTTATAGGTTTACAGCTATATCCTAGACAATATTTTTCTTAAAGAGGAGATAATTAAAAAATGAAACTAAACACAGTTATGGTTCTTTTGTACTGCACTTTAATAGTTTTAGAGTTATGTTCCGAGCCTGCAACATTTTCAATTTTGCCGTGTTGGGCTTTCTTCAGGGATTCTGTATTTATCTATTTGACATTGGTAACATTGACCTTGACCCAAATGACCCCATACTACACCCAAAGAAGGAGGTGTTTGTATTAAACTAAGACATCAACTAAAAATTAAAGGCTGTATGAGCAAAAAGGTTTATATTTATTTTTTAAACCAGTGACCTTGACCCTAGAGACCGCTTACTCTGGGAAATATGGATGACACAGTTATATTACTTGGCAATATCATGTGCTTTGTATTGATAAGTAAGTGTGGAAATTATAGAGCCATTAGTATAGATAGAACTTAAGATATTTCCAACTTGCCGTTTTAGGTTAACCATTATTCATTTTCTAAGTGCTGAAAAGGGCAATAACTTGGTAAATATGAAAGCCAGAGTTATGAAACTTGCCCAGATTGTGTACTTTGTATTGATTAGTAAGTGTGTAAACTTAGAAGCCATTGGTACAGGTAGAACTTAAGAAAAATCAGACGGACAGACGGACGGACGGTTCAATCACTATATGCCCGGGGGCATAAAAATATTACTATGACACCGTTTTGGATATATTGTCCGCTTTTTAAATTTTTATTTTAACGTTATCCCTGTTATGTACAGACTTTTTAACCTCTGATCCCCTTTTAAAATTCCCGCGAATTGTTATTTCGTGCATGGCACGCATTCTTTCATTGATTTATATGCCACATTATTGGCATGGTATTAAAGTGTCACATATTTGTCATACAGACCGTTTGTTTCGAAATTTAAAGTTTAACCATTTAAATATTTTCAACGATGTGTAATTTGCTTCATATGGCGCTCGCTTTTTATTGTTTCTTTTTTTTTTAATTTTTGGTTTTACGGCAGACAAACACAGTGAATGTCTTATAGCGCCTGAATAGGAAAATTCTGGAAACAAAGTGATCCCTCGGAAGCATTAATCACAACATATAACAACACTGAAGTGAAGTACGGGGCAACTTTTTACGGCTGCCACACGATGATTTAGATGATTTTTGCAAACTCAGGGTGTTACAAACATAAAGAGCCTCACCTGCTGGAGCAAAAATAATCACTCTACTAATTTTAGTGCATTTAGTCGTCATTTATAATCATGCAGTGTTAAACGGTGGCTGTAATCCTGATGCAATCAACCCTTGAAGGTTGCCTTTCCGCCGAAAGGGACAGTGCGGCATGAATCTAAAGTATCTTGGGTATAAAGAACGATATACTTATGTTACATTATGCTTGCATAAAAACAGGAAATGTTTCTTTAAAAAAATACAACAAAAATAGTCAAAGTGGCGTAACTGAGCAAAATGGTTATTAGGTTACTTGCTCTGTAGAAATGCATTTAAATTTTGAAATAGAACAGTAACCTAAGGTTTGAAGTTATTAAATTTTTGCCAGACTTTGACCAAGAAAAATCAGGAGATTATCTTAAGTATATTAACATCAACTATTTTCAATTATTTATTTTCTATTTAAACTATTTGAATAATCATCATTCTGGATATTTTGTTCCATATTTATGAAATATTCTCCCTTATTATTTTTTTTCTGCTTTCATTTATTTCTCTTTGATTTATAGAGAACTAGGTAGAACAAATTTGAAATGCAGAAGAATTGTAAGTGTAATAAAATACTGGCTTAAAATTATACAGCTTGAAGATATAAAATATGTTAAAATAGTTAATGATTTATTGTACAGAGAGTTACAGGTAAGACCTAACAAAAACAAGGGTTAGAAGTGTTAGAAATTTATAACAGTCGCTTGGTTTTAATGATGTATGGTTATCTCAAGGCGTAGGCAATGTAGATGTATTTATTAGTTTAGTAAAACAAAGAGTAAATGATGTTTTTATCCAAAATTGGTTTTCAGAAATACATAACTCAACTAGAGCTCGTCCATATGTAACATAGATAAATACAGAATCCCTAAAGAAAGCCCAACACGGCAAAATTGAAAATGTTGCAGGCTCGGTTTGATTGAGCCTGTTCATGGACGGTATTGGAAAGTGCAAGTTACCGTCCACGTCCCCTAGCACCGGCTTAAGCAGAATTCAACATTTAAACATGAAATAGTAAAATTTTGAATTTAGAAATATCCGCAGATGTGTTCATACGGCGGTTATCATGGAACCTTCAATGTGACGCTTCCGTGTCATTCCATGAAAAGCGGCGTATGGTCCCCAAGTAATAAAAAGCGTGTGCCCTAAACGAGAAAACAATGGGCGGAACGAAATAAAATGGAATTTTGAAAGGGGATCAGAGGTTATGAGGCCTGCGTATCACAGATAAGACGTCAAAAGACAAATTTAAAAGGCAGGCAACATATCCTAAGGGTGATTCAACATTAAATTTCGAAAGTATTTAATCTGTATTAATATTGAGAAATTTAGAATTGCTCTGTCCCGGCTAAAAGTTTCATCACATAGACTCGAGATGGAAAATGGCTGGTGGAATAAACCTAGTGCTATATACCTTTTGAGGATAGGAAATGTAAAAATTGTTTCATTTTGAAAGATGAATTTCACTTTATTTTAATAAAATGAACACTTTTGGAAAAGACCAAATATACCTAAATTTGTTACATTGATGAATTCAGAAAATAAAATAGAAATTAGAAGCTTATCAATGTATATATTTAAAACTTTCGATGTTCAAAACACTATTCTTTACAGTTACACAAAGTTTGTCCCAAACTCTGTATCATTGTTTCTTAAATACACTAATTTCGTTTTGTTTTGTGATTTACTTCCTTATGAATAGGATGGTTTCTTTCCTTAGTATTTATTAACCAGTAATATGAATTGGTGCAGGTTGATACTTGTGTCATTAAGTGATAGTATATTCTTTTTTTACTAAACGTTTTCTGATTGCTAAAAATACTGTGTAACTTAATGATATATGTTTTATAAAGTAGTGACATTGACCATTTGATTGTATTGTATGCTTTGTTATATGTACTGTGTATGTGGGCTCCAGTCCTAATAGTAAGAGTGGACCTAACTGGCTCCAGCCAGCAATAACTTGGTAGACCTGGGTTCCAATACAACAAAGTCTGATTTCGTTCTAACTATATATATTTTAAACCCAGTAAATAAGCAATAACTTTTATAACATATTGCAATAAATAAAGATTAAGATATCATACATGCATGTCTATAAATGATTTCAATGAATATATTAACAGTCACACTTTAAATACTCTTGCGGTCAAGTCAGCCCTAAGAACAATCATATTAATAACCTAAAATGAATTTATATAAACAATATAGAGAATAGCATATTTACCAATTGTGGATCAGGTCCTTCATATATACATGTATACAAATAACTATTACAATCAGTGACTCTCATCTGCTTATCTGTTCTCCTGGTTCACACAGTGCTCTAACTGTAAATGGTTAAATAACTTTTGTGATAATAAAAGATAGTAAATAGTGGTTGCACGCAGTTACCCTAATTATTAGAATTATATAGAAGCCCCACTGGATTTACAATGTATGTCAATCAATACATGATTCATTTAGTTAATCATGTATGTCCTCTCACTCGTATAGAGAAACGAAAGGAGCTGAACCAATAAAAGTCTCCGAATTTCAAGATTGAGTCAAAACAAACAGAATTGACCAATGCAGTTTTTGAAAACATTGTTTATGAAAAAGATGTTATACAGACAGATATGTAAATGACCTTGCATTTACTTGCGAACAGAAGTTTGAGGTTTTAGATCACCTAGAGGCTACGGTAGAACGGATAGATCTGATAGGATTTAAAGATTCCTTTAGTATTTTTGGTTACTGAAGAAGGATCTGATGACTGGCATACTAACTTTGAAAAACTGTAAAGGAAAGTGATACAGATTGGCTTGTCAGATGAAAACCCTGATAATTTAGCTTGAAAGTGCTCAGAAGAATTGGGGGAACTGAATGCTGATAACCCGCGCATGACTGCTAGTAAGGGTTTCAGAATTATAAAGACAAATTTAAACTGTTTGAAAAGGCGAGAACGTCTAAGATCCTTGGTATCCGAATAGCAAATGATTTGCTTACAAACTACGAGAGCAGGAATTAAGAAAACTTAAGAATAGGGTATATTTGCTTATTACAAAAATGGCAAGCTGTATAACACCTCATAAAACTCCTTCTTCTGATAACCAAACGTTCAAGGACATTCGTAAGAGCCTTCAAGAAGGGTTAAGTTTGATGAACTAATCTATGGATTTTCCAAGTTCCAATAACGGATCAGCCACATACCAGGAAATAGGAAATTGGCCAAAAGCCATACATTTAAGATTTTTCTATACTACTTGGAATGGTTGGTGGTTTAAAAGGTCGAAATGCATTATACTAGAATATGTTATAAAAATATTGATATTATTGGTCTAATGATCATGGGTAACTGATTTCGGATTATGAAAACTTATTGGTGGATAATAAATGTTTTTATTGTCGGCAAAAAAGTCTGTACATGGAGGTGAACATGGGCGGAGTAATTGTCTATGGTGCGTGATCATTTAGTTAACTATATGAAAGCCATTGATTTTAAATTTAACTATGGGGGTAGTTTTGATGTTTAATGAGGTGGTGTTTTAATATCGAGGCTTCCAGTGATGTATATATGTTTATAAATCTACCACCAGAGGTTCAAACCATTTTTATATGACATTGATACCAGACTGCATTTGAAGATCTTCAAAAGTTTTTTAGAGCAAATGTGTGTACGATTATATAATACTGACCACCTATCTGTGGAGATCTCAATGCTAGAACTGCTTCTCTTAAGGATAAATTACTAGAAGAGACTTGACAAATATTCCGCCACGTGTTAGTAGGATATGACTGATGTGCATTTGAGGTGCGAACTCGGCTCGCAAATGTAGACACTTACGGAACAAGTTGGGCAAACTGTTTTAGTTGAGTTTTGTATTATAAAACCATTACTTATTGTGATGGCAGATCTTGGCTCACAAGGCATGTCACACCGCGCAATGAGGGTCGACTGTACATAGTTTCATCAATGGTTTGTAAGTACTTAATCGAATCACTCTCATATGTTTAGGAGGACGCAATAGCCACGCGAAGGTAGGTATAAAGATTTTAGAATTGACAATAATTGGTTTAGGGCTGAATAGATTTCGATAGTTGGAGCCTACAATTTGTACAATTGTTATATTCGCAATAACACTGAATTATAATTAATGCATATAATGGAGATCTAGTATGATGAGGGTAGTTGGTATAAATAGATATATATAAGGTGCATATATTACGAGCAGAATATATACGCTCAGGTTTGTCACTAAGTTTTGAACACTCACTAGTTAACAGTGCGTCATGTTGTATAGAAATGTGACTCCGATGCTAAGACATGGACATGCCATCACGCACCATGTGAGGATGACAATGTAGGACCGCGCTAGGTACTGGAGTTTTTGAAAATTTTACTTCCAA
Source organism: Ruditapes philippinarum (assembly GCF_026571515.1). Taxonomy (NCBI): domain Eukaryota; kingdom Metazoa; phylum Mollusca; class Bivalvia; order Venerida; family Veneridae; genus Ruditapes; species Ruditapes philippinarum. The sequence goes on from NW_026859480.1 coordinate 90,957, forward strand.
TCAAGCTAGAGGCTCCTTAGGACAAGAGCGTATCGCTGACTACACACCTCGCCTTTAGAGAAAGTATGGATCTGGTATAATGGTTGGACAAGAATGAAAAGTCTTAACAATGTAATAAGAAAATTAAGACTGTTTAAGAAATAGTAGAAACAGGCTGACTTAAAGCTTATTAGATGTTCAACAGGAATGTTGGTTAAAGTATGCAAAAGTAAAACAATCTCATATAATAGCAGTACATTAAAATGCAATTGAGGATTCAATTCATACCGAGAAATTTTTGGTCTAAAGTAAAATGTCAAAACCATAAGAATGTTTTAAACACACATAACGTTTACCAATGTTCTGGTTTGATACATTTTAAGTCTTTGTTTGCTAACAGAAGTAAATTCACGTTAGATACTGAATGAGGACAGATGTAACTGCCAATTCAAGGAGATATTGAGTTATCTCTTTTTGACTGCATTAATAACAGATGAAGAGGTATCAGATCCATTAACCCTTAATGTAAGATAAGGGCTGTTCCCTGGTAATCTAACCCACAAGACATTTTACAACATGCTTAGAAATTATTCTCCTTATATAAGGAAATTCTTTAATCTTATGTTTACATCAGGTAATTTCCATTAAAATGGACGCAAGATTGAACTTGTCCCATATATAAAAACAGGTCAAATTAACGTACCTGATAACTATAGGGGTATAGAGCATTTATTGGATGTTTTTCAGTAAATTATATATTTCACATTCTTCGAATAAAAGTCTTTACTTTTTATGTTAATGCATTTGATAGGATTTCCTGAATCACAGGCAGGTTTTCGCTGGGTGGTTATTCCCGCAATTAGCAAGCAATGTTCGTGAGCTTTTGTTTTGGTTTGCATTAATAAATATGATATCTTCTCTATGAAAGAAGAAAATTATAATGTGGCATTTGTAGACTTCCGTAAAGGCTTTTTGACTCGGTTAAGAGATCACTTTTGTAATAAATCCTTGGTAAATATAGGTGTTAAAGGTAGATTTATTTCATGCAATACAAAGCTATATCATACAGTTAATGCAAAGGGTCCGAAATGGTAACAATATAAGTTCAAGTTTCGAGTGCTCAATAGCGTTACGGTCAGGGGTGTAGTTTAAGCCCTATCTTATTTTTTCATCATTTATTAAACAGTTAGAAAAATGTTTCTCAAAGAAAAAGGTGTACGTCGGTATCCAGTTAACTCCAGACTATACGTTGAAATTATAATATTAATGTTTGCTGATGATATAGCCTTAATTTGCAGAATACAGTTTCAGGGTCTACAAAGTTAAACTTAATTTTCTGCATGAATTTTGGCAATATTTGGGGACTAAATGTTCAATATTAATAAAACTCAGTAATGGTGTTTTAAAAATGGTGGAGCTATTGCAGGAGCTGAAAGATGGTTCTATCAATGATTGCCACCTTGCTAGTCGTAGATGGTTTTAGTTATGTTTGGATTATACTTTTCATGTAGGTTGTCGCTGCATAAAATGGCAGAGAGTACATCTGTTAAAGCAAAGCGAGTTACTAATTATCTTCTATTAAATCAATTATATTGCATCTGTTTCCTTGTTCTGGATGCAATTGTTTTTTTAAATTATTTGATAGTAAAATAGCACCAATATTAATTGTATGGGGCTAGAAATTTGGGGAACTTGAAAAACAGGAATTCAGTTGAGGCGGGTACAATTTATATGCATGTAAGCGTTTTTGAATTCTTCAATAAAGCATGTAATGCAGAGCAGTCCTAGGTGACTGTGGACGCCATAGCATGTACTGTGTTACTGCCAAAAGGGCTGTAAAAATATTGGTTCCGAATATTAACTTATGCAAAGTAATCCGTTTTGTCAAAAAATCTTACCAGATGCTTTATTTATTTGATTCTAATGGTTATAAAAACTGGGCAACGAAGATTAGATAGACATCTATACCAACTTGGGTTTGGTTACGTTTGGGATGCCCAAGGTGTTGGTAATATTAATCTTTTTTTGTTTGGTTTATTACCCAACGCTTAAACGGATATGGATCGTCCAAAACTGGTCGAGTAAATGCCAGGATTCAAGTAAAGCTTTATTTTTATCATACATTTAAACACAAAATTTGGCTTTGAACCATATTTAGATTACATTGATAAATATAAATTCAGAAAGGCCTTAGTTGCTTTTTAGAACATCTTCACATGAACTGATGATTGAAAAGGGGCGGCATCTGAAAATTATCAACGAGAAGAGAGAACTTGTATATATTGTCAAAATTTAGTAAAAACCGAGTACCATTTTCCTCCTAATTTGCCCACTAATATACTAGTTTACGTTTTTAAAATATTTAAATGAAAAGTTCTATGTAGCTCTACTTTACATAAATTTAATATTTTTTAATGTAAGCAATAATATGTCAGTTGTAAGAAATCTAGCTATGTATATATATTATGCTCTTGAAAAACGAAAACATTGTATTAATACATTTACTTTTTAATAACTTGAACATGACATGATATATTGTTGTAAATGTTTAAAATACGATGCAATTCTAGAGGATAACAATACTGTGGTAAGTAAAATGTTCCTAACATGTTTATACTTTAAAGTGGCTTATAATATCACGAACAAATAACGATACTTATTTAAGGGTTTGCAATCGACCACTTGTGAATAATTCCCTAAATTTTAATATATTTGTGGTTGTCTGTAAGAAGTAACTTGATAAATAACGTTTTCTATTCAAAATAAAATATGGACATGTAACAGAATAGTGAAACTCGTCGCCTATTTCATTCAAACTGCATAAATTTACACTTCCTATCTTCATAAGGGAGAAATGAATTACGCCACTTTCCCGTTTCAACGGGAAAGCCTGTGATTACCAGTTCTAAAAATGGAAAAGTGAACAACGCAAATTGTCAGGCAGTATGTTTAAATATGGTTCAAATATTATATCATTTTTAAAATATTCTATAGTTTGTACCCTTAGATGAATAGCTAGTTGTCCATATCCATTTTGAAATGAATTGGTCGATTAATATTCTCTAATGTTTTTACCAATATTTTGAACATTTGTTTGACTTTTGATATAATCCAAATATGTGTATTTCCGGTTTCGTTTAAAATAAATTTCTAATACAATCTAACCATTTATACAAACTGTAGAATGAAGCATATTTCATAACATATTTTGAAATTTTGTTGTACTACCCGATATAATTTAGAAACAAAAATTATCATTCTTGTTTTAACAATAATTCCAGTGATATCGACCTAATTCCCCGTACAAAATGTAAAGTGGCGTGTTTTTCTGCTTTTTGTAATTTTTTCTTTAAGAAATCATTATGTATTTTTTCGAGCATATCTAAGTTTTCAAATCTCCAAATTTCGCAATTATACGTAAGGATCGGTAAGATGGTTTTTGTCAAAAAGCTTTTAATTGAATGTCCAACGGCAAGTCTAAGTTAAATATTTCTTTGTATAAAGTATGTGCATGGCTTTATTTGCCTGACTTGCAATCGATTTTCGAGCATTAAAAAACTACCAGAAGATGAAAATAATATGCCCAAGATATTTATATTCCTTTACTATTTCTGGCTTGTACATTGTTAATACGGAAATTATAAATTATCGGGTCTGTTAGTTCCAAATATAAATTAATTTTTGTTTTAGTCATGTTCATGGACAGTTTCCACTGTTCACCAATAACAATTAAAATCAAAAGAGTAAATTTTTTTGAAACTCATCTTCTTTTTCACTAATTATAATCGTGTCATCCGCATAAAGTAATACAAAAAGTTTTAAATATGTTATAATATTGTCATCATTTTTTCAATATTGATACCTCGGTTATTTATAGGCTAAATAGTCGTCCCAAATCATTCAGATAAATAGAAAATAAATGGGGGAAAAAATTTCCCCTTGACGGACCCCACAGAAACTGCCAAAAAAACGGGGAAAACTGTTATTGACAGAAACACAAGATTTAATGTCTTTGGTACATATTTAAAAACAATTTGAAAAGGTTTACCATTACACCATTTGTAGAAGTTTACCCCAAAGACCTACACGCCAAATTTTGTCAAATGCCCCGATGAAAAATCAACAAAGGAGCAAAAAATAATTTTTTCTTTTGTGCTTTAATTATATCAACTAAAAATTTCAGTGTAAAAATATGATCAGATGTTGAATATTTAGACCTAAACCCCGCCTGATTTTCATTAAGAATATTGTTTATAGTTAAGTATTCATTAATTCTTTCATTAAGAACAACAGTAAAAAATTTGCCAAGACAGCTAAGTAATGTAATTGGTCTGTAGTTTATTGGGTTTCGAGGAGGGCCTTTCTTTTTGTATATCGGGATAATGGTACCAACTAACCAGCAGTCCGGTAAAACACCACTATCAAATATTTTATTAAAATAATCGCAATATATAGGAATCATTAGGTCTGCTGTACTTTTAATATATTCATTGTATATATAATCTTGCGGCGAGGCAGCTTTAGAAGTGTTACTTTTATCAATCATTTTCTTAATTTCAAATGATGAAATTCTGCGATTTAATATCTCATTATTTTGCAAATTAATATTTGACATGTCAAAAAGGTCCTGTTCAAAATTACTCTCTGAATTTACCGTTTTAAAATGATCATAAAATGTTTGTACGTCAGGCATAGCTTGAACTGATGACGGTGAGTTTAAATTATTTATAACTTTCCAAAAATCTTTAGGGCGTTTAGACATGGCTATTGTAAGACACAATTGGTGTTTTTTTATCAGTTGAAAAACAAGGTTGTGTTGAGTTTCCATTGTCTTTTTCTTTGAAATCATCCTTTGAATCTGCAAATATGTCCTTTGAGGCTGCAATATATTCTTTAAACGCTTCTTTTAGCTTCTCCATCAGGTTGTGATTTATGTTTCTCAGACGGTTATTATCATTTAACACTTGATCTTTTTTCCGTTTGCAATTTTATTAACTCCGATTCCAATTCCTGCATTCCTCTCTTATTACATTTGTTGTCATGTTTTGTTTTCATTTTTCCCATTTCCTATCTTAACTTTAGCGTTTTTGTCTTGTTTGTCCACTTTTTGTTGTTTCAATTGTGTTTCGCAGTGTTTTATGCCACCCTAGCAACCCTTTCTATGTATTGAATTACTTCTTTTTCAATGTGTTCCTTTGTTGCGTTATTTTTCAGCATGTAGTTTATTCTAAAAAGTTCAATGCCACGAATACTTTCAATGTGTTAACTGTCCATCTTCTGTGATCTGAAAATAAAAGAACATTTATTATGATTTCGATAAAAATCAACACTTCACAAATGTTAAACCGCATAACCCTTGTGTACTGTCAAATCATTGTACTGTGTGGTATGAATTTTTGTGGTTTTGTTCAAAGCAGCAGTTTTAAACAGAATAAGAATGAATTCATTGATTTCATCTTTTGGACATTGAATAAATGGGAGTTTTACCTGTTTATTTGTTGACTGACACCCAAATTATTTCACAACAAATATTTATGAGTTCACATTATGTCACTCTGGATGCAAGAGGTGTGACAAATTCTTTCATCTTATAGCAAATTTACACCACATTTGTACATGACAACTATATGCTACTATATCAATTTATTTTGCAAAATAATGCCATAGCCATTTTAAATTCAACATACTGATAAATAAATCTTTAAGTGAAACCTTTATTATTGTACTATAGTAATGAAGAAAAGAGTACGCTTAGCAGCAGAACTTCACTGCCCCATACTTCACTTTAGTGTTGTTATATTTTTCTGCGGGTGAGTGAAAAAGAAGCTTAAGCAGCAGATCTGTTTACAAACATCCTTTTTTCATACTTCAAAGTGTTGCAGGTAGTGTCATTGTAGGTGTAGGAATAGGAATTTCAAGTTACATTTTGGTACAAATGGTTTCATCTTTGAATTCATATGCAAGGTCTTGAATTGGTTTTAATATTGTAAGAAAAATTACAAACCTATTACTGTCTACATTAGCTTCAATGGCCAACTGCAGGTCAGCATCATTGTCTGCATCATTGTTCACAGTCTCCATAGGTGCAAGAAGTTCAACACCTAGACTGGAAATTATAATCACTTGTATATCAATGTCAGCATCTGCAACAGGGATGTCTGCCTTCACTTGCAGAGTTTGTAGCGAATAACGCGTGTCATTGTTATATGAGTGGTGTCATCTCGACGGTACTTGTAGAACGCATAATTATTCTGGTCACATGACAAGTATTTCCGCTCCTTTTCAGACGGTATATTACCTAGCAAACGTTGTTGAACAGACAGAACGAAACAAAACGTGCTTGAATAAACTGTGAAAGAAAAATTAAATCAATTTCGAAACAGTGGCAATAAAAGGAACGTTACATTTATTTTACAAAAGTGTTTTTCTTGGTTATACATAAAAAAGATATGATAAATAAAACTATGAAAACTGCATACGTTGTTGTTCCATTTGTAGTACAAGATGACTTAAAATGTGATACAGTCCGTAAAATAAAATATTTCTCTACTAGAGTTCATCATCTTCAGCATCATCATTTACTGCTGTATATGGTTTGTCATTCAATGTATCTGTACAAGGGCGTCCCTAAAAAATCACATCAGGCCATTTTGGTAAAAAAACATCAATCCTGATTTCTCTTTGTGTGTTATACGTTTATCTTAATGTTTAAACAGCGTTTTTCTCACCGAACAATTATTGTCCAAAAAAAATACTTACAACTTGCACATGCAAGTAAATGTTCACTTGACCTTCTCTATTGACAATATATTAAGCAAATATGTGCCAGTTTAAATTAATTAACTAGTTAAGGTCACCATGGCGTTCATGTTTCAGTAACTATATCAAGGAAGGACACCTGTTATTGCTGAGTGTTCTAAAATACGTAGAGTATTTACATTTATTTGTCTGTCTGTTGACGTCAATTCCGTGATATAATGCATTTGTTGTGACCAAGTAGAAAATGTTTACACTCGGTATAAACAACAATGCAACGGTTTCTACAAATGAACTAGCTACCGTGATATATGTATGTCGTATATTAACACTCAACAATGATATACAGGATATAAGACAGATAGATGAAATATAAATGAATGAGTTTCGTGACAAACGTGAGAAACTTGCCATGGGAACAATTTAATGCTAAACTTAATATTAAAATTATGAAGCCCGATTATGTTCAAGTAATATGCAATCTTCAAATTTACATTTCTCAGGAGAGCTATAGATAAAGATAATTATAATGTACATGCTCCAGGTAAAAAATATGATAAACAAGATCATCAAGGAAAGGCGGCGTTCAATGAACTCAGCCCCCACCCAACCCAGTAACAAGAGCCAGTGGCAAGGAGCCCAGGAGGACCCCAAACAAAAACAGGGAAGGGCATAAGGCAGAGCACGAGCAGGCAAACCACTACCTAAGAATAAATAATTAGAAACCGATAAGGAACTAAAAGAAAACAAATAAATGATTAATATTAGGTAAGGCATTTATAATAAAAGGTTCTTCGAGGAACTCAACTGAGGGTTTTATCCCTATATATCGATCTTTATATAGATGTATATGACCCCTGCCCATTACGGCATAAGAGGTTGCCTTTACGGGTTGAAGCATCAAAATTGCAGCCACCGTTTTACACTGCATGATCGTAAATGACGGCGAAATGCATTCAAATTACGTGTTTTTGCTCAAGCAGATGATTTGGTGTTGGTTTATGTTTGCCAAAATCATCATTCCTATTTAGGTGCCATAAGACATATACGGTGTTAGTCCGCCGTAAAACTAAAATAATAAATAAACATTAAATAGAAATTCAATGTTTGTTTAATTTGGTTATACGTCACATCCGCAGATATGTTCATGTGGCGTGTATGACAAATATGTGACACTTTTATACCATTCCGTGAAAAATGGCATATAAAAGAATGCGTGCTGCGCACGCAAAAATTATTTGCGAAATGAAACAAAAAGGAATTTTAAAAGGGGATCAGAGGTTTTTAAGCTTGCATATCACAGACAAGATGTTACAAGGCAGGCACTATATCCTAAGGGTGTTAGAATATTATTTCAGTAAGGAATAATGAAAATAAAGCCAAATTTAAATAACTAAAATACCACAAAATACAATAAAAAAACTTATTTAACGACATTCATGAATTGAAAATATAACACCTCTTCATACAGTACCAAGTAATACACAATTACAGAATCCCCAAAGAAAGCCCAACACGGCAAAATTGAAAATGTTGCAGGCTCGGTTTGATTGAGCCTGTTCATGGACGGTACTGGAAAGTGCAAGTTACCGTCCACGCCCCCTAGCACCGACTGAAGCAGAATTCAACATTTAAACATGAAATAGTAAAATTTTGAATTTAGAAACACCCGCAGATGTGTTATGTTTAAATTATTGTGCTTCTTGCGCAATATAAAATACAGCTTGTTCTCATAACTAAAATGAACTTGATCTAAAGGTGAGTACAATATCGTAGGCTAGTTTTCTACAAAATAAATGTATTTTTATAGGTTAAGGCAAATCATCTAGTTTTAGTGAGTATCACCCTTTAAGGTTGTAGTATTTAATGTATTCAGTTTTGCACGGATTGTCCGTGCGAGAAAAGTATTGATAATCGTTGTTAAGATTTTTTCCTCATTCGAAGTCTTTGCATTGTACAGTAAAATCATACATTACGTTTCCAGCCCACCCGCCCGTTTTTTAGTATAATTGATTTTTTATGTTTATTTTGAAAGAAAATGAGTTGTTCTTAGTTAACTATAAGGATTTGTTAAAGGAAGCAGATGCAGAAATATTTTTTTTTTGAAAGGGCAAGCTTGAATATGTCAGTGTTTATATTACAGTTTTTAGAGCATGTTAAATGTTCATTATCTAAAGATGTTAATTTATTGGTCTTTATCTTCCTGGAAAGTATATCAGCCGCTCTTCCTGGAAAGTATATCAGCCGCTAATATTAAGTTTATCAGTAAAAAAATTTATCAAAGCATTTCTATTGTTTAATGGGCCTTAAATTATTTTTCAGGTTTTATTTTATTAATATGCTGTAAAAAAAATTTATTTCTATATTATTTTGTTTAAATGATCTCATAAACGTTTGTTTTATCTGCAGCAATGCTAAATTATACATATTATATATCCTTTAGGTGATACAAAATCTTTCTGTAAGAAAAACTTGTATTTTACAACCTTATGCTACTTTATTGTTCAAAATAATGTGAATGGATTGTACTGCTGATAAATGATAATAATGTATATACATGTATGCTTGTTTGATAAGTTCATCATGAAATTATTTAGTAGAATTTGATATACAACATTTATGTTTGATATGCTATTGTATAACACAATGCACAAGGCAATTTCTTAATAGCATTTTGTGTTTTGTTATTTTTCCCCAGAGTTGATTTACCTTATTAGATGGTAAATAAATTATTTCCGGTTGAGAGAAACGAATAAGGAAATAACTGTTCATCAACACCAAGTACTTTCAATGAATAAATCCCTCGTGAAATGTGAATAGCATGTATATACATGTACATACAGTAAAGTGGTGTGTTTATCTGACAAGTTGTCACTAGAAAGGTGATAAAATTCCCTCCTTTATGAAAAGACCGTTACCGTGTGGTAGCTGATGAATTCTTTACAATATTTTAAGTGTTATCACCATAGGGAACGTGTTACAGTACCGCCTTTTTCGGTTACAGTATACAATTTTCAAGATGGAGGATTATTTCTTGGGGGGACAGGTAGGTGATTTTTATTCCGGTCCATACTACAAGAAGTTAAGTTTCTAAAAGATGTTTTGTGCCTTGCTTGTAAGGAACAGAATCCGGTATCTAGTCATATATTTCTTCAGACTCTGCACCCCAGATTTATCGTTATAGTTGTCTCATAAATATCGCAGATTTGACAGTTAGAAATTTTGAATCGAGAGACCAACGCATTTTTCTCCAATTTCACATTATTTATGCATGTCTAGAAAAAGTAAATCTGCAAAACGTTAGTCCTTTATGTTAGGAAACGTTTATAAAAGTAAATGACCAGGTTTGACCACTATTTTCCTGTTCGTTAAATGCGTTTGAAAAAATAAACAATGTTAACCAGTGTAGAGCGAGGTGATTTGTGCAGGGTTACAGCATAGACCTAGCGATTTTTATCCGATTTTGTTACAGTTTTATACTCAGATTTTGGTTATAAGCAGTTGAGACTCGATGTTTTTCTATATATACTAGGTAAAATGTATTGAATGTTACATAGACTTTTAAATCTCTGTGAGGTTATTGGCCGCGATGGCCTATTCGTCTGTCTGTCGTACACGTGCGTGTTCAATCTCATCACGCTCAGTAACTATTGACTAAATGTGATGAAATTTACATGACTTTCTACCAATTAGTTGTTCAACACCTGGTTTCGGTTTAAAATCGCGGGGATGACGAAAACGCAAATTATAGATTTCTGAAAAAAGGCAATGTTTAAAGACCATTTCTCGTCTCGAACCAAAAAGCATCCAATCAAATCATGATCATGGTGTCATTTCGAATGCCTCTTTTGTTGAATTTACGATTTTTTGTTCATTATTAACATTAAAAGTCGTTTGTTTCCTATTTCAGACATTCTGTATAGCAGTTTTCATGTTTCTGAAAAAGAAAATAATATTGAAAGTTATAGAGTGTAAATTAAGGTCAGAACAATTACAATATCTTCTCTTGTCAGTCTCTGTCTTCCTGATGGAGGTACATAAAAGTGGCAGAGTCGGGATATAGGCCGTCGATTTTCAAATTATTTTCATTTACTGCTGTGTTGACAATCCAAGTCATGACTTTGGATTTTTGTTTGTTGAGGATTTTTATCAAAGCAAATTTACGGAAGGTCCGTGGTTCTAGTCAGGTGCCCACTCGTGTCTGAAATGTTTCACAAAGGGATTCTGGGGTCTTTCTTTAAACTAAAGCAGGAATGTTTTCACATGACCTCAGTGTCGTTGAAAACTTAAAATCCAAGAAAGCCAAACATAACAAAAAATATGATAAACAAGACCCTTTTAAATACTTACAAAATACATTATGTTAGATGGAAATTCCAACTTAAAATAAAATTTAAGGTTTTAGATATTGCTCACTTAAATACTGTTTAATCATTTTTAGCTCACCTGTCACAAAGTGACAGGGTGAGCTTTTGTGATCATTTTTCGTCCGGCCGTCCGTTCCGTCGTCCGTCGCGTCCGTCGTCCGTCCGTACTTTGCTTTAATGCATTCCTCATAAACAATGAGCGCAATTTCATCCAACTTCACAGGAATGTTCCTTTGGTGTCACCTTTAAAAATTGATTCAAAGAATTTAATTCGCATGCAGAAACTCTGGTTGTCCAAGTGGCAACGAAGAAAATCTTTAAATTATTCTTTTTAAACAACCCTAAGAGCTAGAGCATTAGATATTTGGCATGAAACCATTTCTAGTGAGTGTCTACACCACTCCGACGACAATGTACAGAGCAGACAGCGAGAGAAGAACCAAACGTACGACGCATGAAGGAGTCTAAATCCAAGAATCGTACACTCAAGTTGTTCAACATAAAGCCTGGGGTCAAATTGGGCCCGCCCCAGGGGGTCATTGATTTTTCCCTAGTATGCATATAGAAAAAACTTTAAAAAATCTTCTTTTAAAGAACCAAAAGAGCTAGAGCTAAGATATTAAGCATGAAAAATCTTCTAGTGAGTGTCTACCAAGTTTGTTCAAATTAAAGCCCTTGGGGTCAAAATTGGCCCGTCCCAGGGGGGGTCATTGATTTTCCTTAAAAAAAAAAAAAGAAAAAAAATCTTCAAAAAAAAAAAAAAAAATTTTAATTTTTTTTTTTTTATCACCCCAAAAAAAAAAGGGGGAAAATTTTTAAAAAATTTTTTTGGTTTTTTCCCCCTTAAAAAATTTTTTTTTTTTTTTTTAAAAAAAAAATTTCCCCTTTTTAAAAATTTTTTTGGGGTTTTTTTTTTTAAAATTTTTTTCCCCCAAAAAAATTTTTTTTTGGGGGAAAAAAACTTTAAAAACCCAAAAAACCCCCCAAAAGGGGGAAAAAAAATTTTTAAGGTTTTTTTTTTTAAAAAAAAAAAAAAATTTGGGGAAATTTTTTAAAAAAAAAGGGAAAAAAAAAAAAAATTTTTTAAACCCCCAAAAAAAATTTTAAAAATTTTTAAAAACCTTTTTTTTAAAAAATTTTTTTTAAAAAAAAAATTTTTTTTTTTTTAAAAAAAATTTTTTTTTTTTAAAAAAAAATTTTTAAAAAAAAAAAAATTTTAAAATTTTAAAAAAATTAAAATTTTAAAAAAAACCCCAAAAAATTTTTTTTTTTTCCCCCCCCTTTTTTTTTTTTTTAAAAAAAAAAAAATTAATTTTTTAAAACCCAAAAAACCCCTTTTTTTTAAAAAAATTTTTTTTTTCCCAAAAAAAAAAAAAAAACCCCCCCCTTTTTTTTTTTCCAAAAAAAAAAAAAATTTTTTTTTTAAAAAAAAAAATTTTTTTTAAAAAAAAAAATTTTTTTTTTTTTTTTAAAATTTTAAAAAAATTTTGGGGTTTAACTTCCCCGGGGGGGGGGGGCCTTTTTTTTTTTTTAAAAAAAAACCCCCCCCCCCAAAAAAAATTTTTTTTTCAAACCCCGTTTTTGGTTTGGGCCCCTTTTTTTTTTAAAAAAAAAATTTTTCCCCCCCTTAAAAAACCCCCCCAAACCTTTTTTAAAAATATTAAAAATTTAAAAAATCTTTTTTTAAAAAACCCAAAGAGCAAGAGTTTGGGATTTTTAGCATAAAACTTTCTTCAATAAATGCCTACCAATTTTTCAAAAAAAAGCCCTGGGTTAAAAAATTGGGCCCCCCGCCCCGGGGGTTTCCATTTTTTTCCCCTATATGCATATAGAAAAAAAACTTAAAAAATCTTTTTTTTAAAGAACACAATAAGCTAGACTAAGATATTTAGCAGAATCATGTTCTAATGGGTGTTACCAAGTATGTTAAAATTTAAAAGCCCGGGGGTTTCCAAAAATTTGGGCCCGCCCGGGGGGGGGGTCATTTTTTTCCCCTTTTTATTGTAAAGAAAAAAACCTTAAAAATCTTCTTTAAAAAACCCCAAATAGCAAAGATTTTAGATATTAAAGCATGAACTTAGATGTTTGGGCAGGGAAAATTTCTTTAAGTAAATTTTCTAAAAAATTTGTTCAAAAAAAGGGCCCGGGTTCAAAACGGGCCTTTCCCCCAGGGGTGCCATTTTTTTAACTATATTTTTGAAAATTTTTAAAAACTTTAAAAATCTTTTTTTAAAAAAAACCCGAATGAGCTAAAACTTAGATGTTTAGCATGAAACACTTCTTAGGGGTTTGTTACAAAGTTGTTCAAATAAACAAAAAAAAAGCCCTTGGGAAAAAAATTGGGCCCGGGGGGGGGGGGCCTGTTTTACAGGTGAGCGCCCCTCAGGGCCATCATGGCCCTTTTTTTAAAGGGTATTGCCTGTTTTTTTAAAATTGTATTTTTTTAAAAAGCTTAACTATGGTATGCAGGTTTCAAAAACCTCCGACCCCTCCCCAAAAAATTTCATTTTTTTTAGTTTTCACTAAATTGAAATTCTCGTTTGGGGCATACAAATTTTTTAAAACCGGGGGGTAAATGTCCTTTCAAAAAAAGGGGCAATAACTTGTCAAAAAAGGAAGGGTTCCCTTTATAACCCCCATATGAACAAAATCCACAGATTTTTTAAAAAATCAAAAAGTTGTACCAGTCAGGGTTTTAAAATGTTTTTTGTGAACCCGGGTGTTTAGGAGGCGGGGGGTTTAGTTTCCCAGTTACCATTTACCGTCCATGAACGGGTTTTAAAATTTCAAACTAATCCTCCCTTTATTTTTTATGTTTTCCGTGTTGGACTTTTTTAAGGATTCTTTTTCTCAATTTATTACTAATAGGCATTTTAAAATTGAAATGAAATCAAAGCAATAATATTTCTTCTCTGAATACAATAGATAGATAAAACGAATAAGTCAAATAAAAGTTACTTTTGGGTTGTCGGGGAAAACAATCCTTATAGAACATTATTTTTTCTGCAAAAAGGCTCAATTTTAAAATTTAAAAAGTAAAAAAAAATACCCAAACTATAACTTTCTCTGAAGAAACAAGGCTTCGGGCCCTGGGTTTTCAGAAAACGCTTCGACTATTTTTAGTGTTTTAAATAAAAAATTTTTACATTATAAAGGGCCCCTCTTTTACTAAGTTTAAAAAAAAGGTTTTTCTTAAAACCCATTTACAGTTATAGGCCTTGGGGGTTTCCTTTTACGCTCTCAAAAAAAAAGAGTAAATTTTTTCAACTTTTTTTCCAAAAGCCAGATGTCAATAGAATAGGGAAAAAAAATTTCGGGGTGTGGTATGAAAACCCTTGAACATTAATTCTTAGCCAAAAAGGGGCAAAATTCTTCAAAAATGTTTTGTTTACAGTTACCCCCCTCCTGCTTCGGGTTGGGGGGAATGATTTTGAACAAGTGTGCAAATTTTTCAAACTATGATGAAAAAAGATCAAAAAAGGAAAGGGGGAACCCAAGTCAATCCCTTTGAAAATTTTTGGGGTATTACAAAAGACAAAAACTTTAGATTTTTTAAGCCCAAAAAAGGGGGCCTTTAATTTTTAAAAAGGCTTGATACAGTTACCCTTCCCTGTCTACGGGGTTGGGGCCCATGAGGGTGAACAAGTTTTGTGAAAAGTTTCAAAGCCGGGATTGAAGGGGTTTTTGGAAAAATTTTTGGGGATTAAAAAAATTTAACATAAATTCAAAAGTCAAAAAAAGGGGGCATAATTCTGTAAAAATGCTAAATACGTTTCCCTTCCCCCTGTTTTACAGGTTGGGGTCATGTTTGGTAAAAACAAGTTTTGGCAAAGTTTTTCAAAGCCAAATTTTCAATGGATTTTAAAAATTTTTGGGAGGGTTTACAAAAATTTTAAAACATAAGGGGTTTTAACCCCGGGACCCCCGGACCCCCGACGCTCGGGTTGACTACAATAGCTCTACTTTTTCTTATCGAATATTTGGAGCTAAAAAATTTAATTTACAATCTTTAAAGAATGAAATTAAAAAAGAGGGGTTTACAGTTTTTTCATAAAAAAAAAGGGAAATTACACGAATTTTGTTTGAAATTTGAAAAAGGTATCTAAATTTTTAACCGAAATCTGGGTTTTTAAACTTTTAAACAAAATTTATCAAAGTGCTAGGTCTTTTCCCTTTTCCCCCTTTTAAAATTTAAAACCTCGCTCTATCGAAAAATAGTTTAAATACAGAATCCCTAAGCCCAGCCCAACACGGCCAAAAAATTTAAAATTTTCACTGGTTTATTGAGCCTGTTTATGGACGGTTTGGAAAGTGCAAGTTGAATTTTTGCTAAGCCGGTGCTAGGGGGCGTGGACGGTAACTTGCACTTTCCAGTACCGTCCATGAACAGGCTCAATCAAACTGAGCCTGCAACATTTTCAATTTTGCCGTGTTGGGCTTTCTTTAGGGATTCTGTATTTATCTATTTTAAGATCACATCCGTGTTATTTGTGCGTGTGGCGGCTGTAAAAAGTCTCCCCGTACATTTAATCAAATGATGTTATATTTCGATCCTTGAAGATCGTTCAGCACGACAATATTGTTGTTGCTTGTGGTATTTTTAGTTTCTACTTTTTGGCACTTTCTAGTGGGTGGTTCCAATATTCCTACTTGAATAATGTTGAATCACCCTTAGGATATGTTGCCTGCTTTTTAAATTTGTCTTTTGACGTCCTATCTGTGATACGCAGGCTTCATAACCTGCAGATCCCCTTCAAAATTCCATTTTATTTAGTTCCGCCCATTGTTTTCTCGTTTAGGGCACACGCATTTTTTTACTTGGGGACCATATGCCGCTTTTCATGGAATGGCACTATCGTGTCACATTGAAGGTTCCATGATAACCGCTATATGAACACATCTGCGGATGTTTCATAATTCAAAATTTTACCAGTTCATGTTAAATGTTGAATTCTGCTTAAGCCGGTGCTAGGGGGCGTGGACGGTAACTTGCACTTTCCAGTACCGTCCATGAACAGGCTCAATCAAACTGAGCCTGCAACATTTTCAATTTTGCCGTGTTGGGCTTTCTTTAGGGATTCTGTATTTATCTATTTTAAGATCACATCCGTGTTATTTGTGCCGTGTGGCGGCTGTAAAAAGTCTCCCCGTACATTTAATCAATGATGTTATATTTTCGATCCTTGAAGATCGTTCAGCACGACAATATTGTTGTGCTTGTGGTATTTTTAGTTTCTACTTTTTGGCACTTTCTAGTTGGGTGGTTCCAATATTCCTACTTGAATAATGTTGAATCACCCTTAGGATATGTTGCCTGCTTTTTAAATTTGTCTTTTGACGTCCTATCTGTGATACGCAGGCTTCATAACCTCAGATCCCCTTTCAAAATTCCATTTTATTTAGTTCCGCCCATTGTTTTCTCGTTTAGGGCACACGCATTTTTTTACTTGGGGACCATATGCCGCTTTTCATGGAATGGCACTATCGTGTCACATTGAAGGTTCCATGATAACCGCTATATGAACACATCTGCGGATGTTTCATAATTCAAAATTTTACCAGTTCATGTTAAATGTTGAATTCTGCTTAAGCCGGTGCTAGGGGGCGTGGACGGTAACTTGCACTTTCCAGTACCGTCCATGAACAGGCTCAATCAAACCGAGCCTGCAACATTTTCAATTTTGCCGTGTTGGGCTTTCAGGCTCAATCAAACCGAGTCTGCAATTCTTATGTTATTTTGTTGTGATTAATGCTTCCGAGGGATCACTTTGTTTCCAGAATTTTTTTCTTTAGGGATTCTGTATTTATCTATTTTTTGACAAAGGCAATATAACTTATCGTCGCCTTTCGGACAAACAATATCTCTTGGGCTTTGTTCCCATATTTTTATCCATCGCGGTACCTCGCGTTCATGACATGGCTTTAATCTATCATGATTAACCATATATACCGCATTTCTGAGTTTTACCCGGAAAAGTACGGAAGATAACTTGATAACAATTACCCCCGGACCCTTCCAAGAGGGACAGAGCTCACGGCACTTGCCCTTAAGCACTGCAGTATCTAATAGGTAAACCCTATCCCCAACCTCATAATTTCGCTCTAACACACGTAAATCATAATTACGCTTCATTCTTTTAGAGGAACTCTTTAGCCTATCACGAGCCAGCTTCTGAGCATCTTGCAGACTCACACTCAACTCCTGTGAATAGTCTTCAGGGTCCCTTATCTTACCCATTCTATGTGGGAACATCATTTGAGCTGGGATATTCACCTCACGACCAAGCATTAGCCTATTAGCTGTAAACCCTGTCATTCGATTTACAGAAGATCTTACGATTTACAGAAGATCTTAACGCTCCTGCTATCTGTTGCAAGTACAAATCCCATTGATTTTACATTTTACCTCTGAAACACCTAACCGCATCCATTAGTATGCGATTATAACTTTCTACCTGTCCATTCGAAGAAGGTCTATACGGAGTAGTCTTAGCTTTATGTATTTCCAAGACTTTACAAACCTCAGTGAACAATTTTGATTCAAAATTCCTACCTTGATCAGAAAACATTTCCAAAGGCATTCCAAACCTTGAAAAGAAACCGTCCACTGCAGCTCGTGCCGTGACCTCTGTTACAAATGCTTCAAATTTGGTCACCATGAATCAAATTGCGTTAGGCAGACTATTTGCCGCAGATGTAGCTCAAACCATGACAAAAATGAGACTTGTAACGTTCCTGTTAAATGTGCAAATTGTGGAGAGCATTACGATGTCAATGCCCCCCAATTAAGTTACCATTACCTACAAAGCATACAGCTTCACAAAGTAAGCAGTCTACCTCTGTGCAGACTCAGTCATCATTAAAGTCTTCTCCAAAGAAGCAAACCGCAAACATTCAAATAGCATCTTCTGAGAAAGTTATTCAAAAACAATCGCCTAAAGAGCAAATTGTCATCACAGATCGGTTGAAAAAAGCAATGCGGAACCCGATCAACACAGAAAATCGGTTCGATCCACTTCACGACACCCAAGTGATGGAGGATGAGGATCTTTACCTCTCCCCTCCTCCAACTCCGAATAGCAGAAGTCCAATAAAGTTTCCTAAATGATATAAATATTCTTTAAAATGGATAATAGAAGTCATTCTATCCTACAATGGAATTGCCGAGGTCTTAAGTCAAATTATAATGACGCCTACCTCTTGACAAAATTCAATTTTTGCGGCCAAGCAGAAAATAGTTGATATGTACAATAAACTATCACAAATAACAAAATAAAAAGAAAATCGTAGAGTGAAATTTTCAAGTCAAATTACGATTTGTATATAAAAAGTAGAGAAAAACGGAATTCCTAAAGAACGCCAAAAACGTCATAATTAAAAACAACTGCAGACTCGGTTTAAGTTAAACTTTTATAAATCAGTCCGGATGGAAGGTGTCCGTTACATATATACGTTTTATAGTTCACAATAAACTTTTTGTCTGCAATATGACCACAACATAATACCCCGGTCACATATTCACGGAATACGCCCACGGAAGAGCCACGGATTAATTCCGGCATCGTCCGTAGCTACCCGTACTGGTCAGTAGCTCTCCGTATTGTAACCGTAATCAATCGTAGTAGTCCTTGTATATCCGTAGCGATCCTTGACAATTTTTGAACATGCGCAAAAATTTGCTACGGAAAAATCAACCGTAGCGTATCCCTACTAGTTCGTATTAATCCGTACTGATACGTACTGGTCCGTACGAAAACCGTACTAGTCCGTACTGATTCGTAGTCCACCAACTTGTCAAGGATTTCCACGGTTTAGTACGGAGAACTACGTATTTGTACGGTTACCCTTCGTATAAGCTACGTTTTTAATACGGATTAATACGGCATTGTCACGGAAAGCCACGACCGTAATACGTTGTACTACGGAGAGGCAAGAATTAGCACGGTCTTATACGGTTTATTACGTTGCAACACGAAACGGTACGGAATGGTACGGTCCACCACTGTTTAGTACGGATGAATTAAGTATCATGTCCTTTTTCAAGGGTATAAATACTACTTTCTTTCTAAAAACAAACATATTTGCGGAAACATTTAATAAATGATAACTGAAATGGCTCAGAATGCGGAGGCAGTGGTCGAGCTGCTTATGACATACATAGAAGTAAATTTATATTGATATCGTACTACAATTCATAAGTAATGGAATAACATTTAATGTTAAATATTTTACAAACATTGGATCGTGAAATTGGAGTAAATATGTACATGAAACGAAGTGTCTCATAAGCCTCGGAGGCTGGCCCTTGAGTGATAATAAGATTAATTAACAAGCTTTTATATATTTTTAAAACATAAACATCACGATAATTAATGTAATTGTAAGATGAACAGCAAATCTAAAAAGTAAAAGAGAAGCGCAGCATTGATCAACATTTTTCATTAATGATTACTAGTCCATATCTAATCTGGTAAGAGAAGACAGACGAGATGGTGGACTCGAGATGGGCTTTTACGAAGACCGCTTCAAGTTTAGTATGAGGCTCTCATGGCCGAACTTGTTGAGGATCCAGCGTCCTTCAAGAAATACACTTTAATCGGACCTGATGTGTCTCGGGGATCGGAGGCAATTAGGCCAAGTCCTCTCCGCCAAAATTATTGAACTCTGCAATTCGTTTTCAAGGTGTTCTTTTCTTTTAAGGCATTTTGAAAATGAGCAAGCAAGAGGTTGTGGACGGTTGTATTAGGTCCGTATAGATCCGTGGCAATTCGTTCTTCTCCGTATCAATACGTTTTTCTCCGTATCAGACCGTACTTATTCGTACTAACCCGTGCTTATACCGTAGCAGACCGTAGTGTATCCGTAGTGCGTCCGTCCTGATTCGTGTCGCTCCGTATCAAACCGTGTCGCTCCGTAACAATCCGTGTCTCTCCGGGGGCTTTTGGTGGTAAATCCGTCGGACTCCGTACTCATACCGTTGTGTGTCCGTACTGGAACCGTAGTGGACTACGAAATTTCACATTTCCGTAGTAATCCGTGAACGATTAGACCGTAGCTCTTCCGTGGCATTATCCGTGAATATGTGACCGGGGCATTACAAATGATGAATTAAAATCTTTTTTATTTGAATATTAGATCACTTTCAATTACTTTTGGTCTCCTTACCACAATGTTTCTGCTGCAAATTAAATACAGATCTAAGCAAAACATCAAGCCGTTTTATGATCATGACACTATGCATGAACTCTATGTTATTGTATCTTTATTGTTATGCGAATGGCGAAGGACTCTTACTAACAATGGTATAAAATTTATTTTCACATGTGTTCCTTAAATTACAATTGTATATACCATTATTATGTCCTTTCAGTTATGATTTTACACTGTATCTTGTGAATATCTAATTACAAGCATTTACTTTGGAAACGTTGATTATCTGCTAGTATAAGCAATATTACATTGTATCATAGTTTGGAGACCTCTCTGTTGAAAATGTGTCAGGGTTAAATCGTATACATATACATGCACAGTGCGTTAACTGGAGTGCGGGTATTAGTTACCCGCACTCCAGAGCATGCCCATTGATTGGCTCATTTTTGCTGGGGTTTACATATTGTGACGGCAGTGAAAGTGAAATCGACAGAAATGTCATATTTAGATGCTCGTTCATTGGTTCATTTTTGCCGGGGTTTCATATTGTAACAACAGGGAACGTGTTATTATGTTTGACTATGATACAAAAGAGAAAGAACACCAAAACACTCGGTAATCTGATTAATACTCGGGGGGCTACGCCCCCTCGTACAAATCAGATAACCTCGTGTTTCGGTGCTCTTTCTATTACTTATTGCACGTACTTTAAAGAACATTATCAGAGGATAATTTGAGCATAATTATGGGATAGAATTATAGAAAATTCTACGTTGATTTGCTTTTGTATGAAAGATTTTTTGGATATAGTGAATATTTTGGATTTAACCTTTTACCCCATGAGCATATTGTGAAAAATGGCCGTTTTCATTGAAAAGCCTCCTGTTACAAGTTCAAACTGCTATGAAACTGTGAAAATTGCTTTAATACTGATGACACTCGGCACAAATGTTTACCGGACCATAGCCTCTGTAACAGCATGCTCATTCTTCAAGTTCCTGTTACTATGGCAATCTCAAAAAATATGATAAACAAGATCTACAAGGAAAGGCGGCATTCAATGAACGCAGCCCCCACCCGACCCAGCAGCAAGCGCCAGCGGCAAGGAGCCCAGGAGGACCCCAAAGAAAAACAGGACAGGGCAAAATTGCCAAAAATAACTATTTTGTATAGTTTTTTCCCCCATCAAAACTGATTTCAAAGTGCTGAATGTCTCAATGAATTGAGATAGAGTAAAATGTTTTTCTGCGTTGGTTACACGTTATCTTACAATCAACCTGATGCCATTGTTAGCCTGTCACATGTCTAAAATTTTCTTGGCGATGAGGGGGGCGGGCTGCTGCCCCCTTCAAACCCCCGAAACAGAAGGGGGCATGTCCCCTTTCTGCCAACCCCTTGATGTACCTTTTTGATAGGGGGCAGCGCCGAAACAGTTATCACTTTTTATTAACATTTCTTAAATGAAAAACAGTGTTTGTGGCCTAAATAGGTCAATTTTTCAATGTTTGAGGCCTCAAAGAGGGGGGGGGGGAAGACACCGGGGCGAAAAAGGCACCAAAAGACGTCTATATGAGGTAGGGTTAAGTGTTGTTTACCGTGATTAAAAATTAAATATGGTGCCCCTTTTAACTTTTTGGGTAAGGTTTGCTAAATTTAATCAGTTAAAACCCGGCATGTCTGTTTTATTTTTAAATTGAAATACATTTCAGAGCATGCCTGACCTTTACTCCTGGCTCCAAGATCGAGGTCACATTAAGAGGTCAAGACCAGCAGTTATAAATTATGTCCGGTCCATAACTCTTTCATACATCAATGTATTATAAATGACTTTGTACAAAGTGTGGAATGCTGAGACGTTGTGTCATATGCAAGACACAGACCCCTCAATCTTCAAGATCAATGTCACACTGAAAGGCCAAATGTCAACAATTAGAGAAACATTCTGACAAAAAACTGTCATACATCTAGAGATTTTTTATCATTTTTTTCAGACGAGGTAAGTTTGTAAATTCGCAATGCATTCTTGATTCAAAAGGAAACATTATCTGCTTAAATGAGGATTGAGGTTTAACTTAAATAAGTAACCTTAATTGAGTGATGTTTAATCAAGCAGAACACTAAAGAATTCCAAAGCAACATGACAAAAAAAGATTACGAATATGCAACTACTCAGCAGTTAACAAACTTCACGATTTCGAGTTGATATAATTTTTAAACAACAATGGCAAATGTTAAAACGTAAAATCTCGTTATAAATGGACTCTTATAAAGATGGTAATGAAACGAAAACAACAGAAAGACCTTCACAATAAGGCTCCACACGTTTATTCACCGTTCTATCCTCCATCTTTTTCAATTGTTCGTTGCAGTATCTTCTACATTCACAAGCAAGAACTGCATTTTTAAGATGTAAGTTAATACATTTATTCTTATAATGTGATGGTTACATTATGTAAAACTATAGAATTGTATGTGATTTTTACTAAATACTGTATGTCATCCTAATAGCTACTGCCTTGTCCTGTAACTTGATATCTGTATATATGTGTGTTATTTAGAATGTAAGCCAAGCGCACTTGTTGACTTACACTGATAAAGTTGTTACTTAAATTTATATCGGTCATAGCTTTGTTATATGTAATGACACGTTTTTGTATTGTTCGGATTAACGTATTACGTTATGTGATTGTTTGACAACGATTTGCATGTCGAGAAATATAGGATATAAACAGTCGTAAAAATAGGATGCATTTGAAGTAATTGCTTTGGTTGGTAATAAACGGGTTAGCCTATAAAATAATTTGATGTTGGAAATGTTAGCTAAACGAGTGTTACCATTAACTAGAGACAAGATAAGAATGTATTATGTCGTCTTATAAAGTGCCTCATTATGTAGTATTTATGTATTTTAACGATTGATATATTGTTTGTTAGCCCCAATACCCTTTTCCCCACAGAGCCTAGAGAACTTGAGAACAATGTGAAAAAAATGTAAGTTTTATAATGACAAACTGTTTTATTTTATACAGTTTTTTTTATATTTTAATTATAATACTGTTTAAATAAATTTGCGACGAATTTGTAATCATTATGTTTAGCATTTTCCATATTTATACTGGAACTTGTTTGATCTAGGCAATATTTGGCAGATACATGATAAATAATTACACAAAGGATTTTTCATGCACAATTTGTGCAGGAATCTATTGCTTTTCCGATCCTTTTTATTTGCAATTTATAAAAAAAGGAAACGCGTCGATGACGAAATGGTAATGTTTTGAAGAACTGTACGTGTTGTTGTTGTTTAAACGTCGTTTTATTTGCAATTGATGAAATACTTTATACCATATGTCAATATGACTGATCCATATTTTGTTTGATACCAGTTTTATTATGTATTTTGTGTATTGCTATTTTACCAAAATGATTCAATTATGTCAAATGCTGCCTATTACTACGATAGTTTTAAGTATGGTTGATAAAACAACATTTTATTGTAACATTTTTTTTTCATACCCTATATCGCTCGACATGAAATATCTTTGTCCAACAAAGCCATTACGTACTTATTCTAATATATCGAAAAATTATCAAAATAAGTTAAAACCACAACTTCTCCAATTCTAGCTAAACATTTATAAGCCTGGGCTGCGTTTCATGGAGAGGCCTAAGTCTTAAGTTTTGCGTTTCAAAGAAAGTCTTAAAAAAGGTCCTAACTTATGACTCCTATATTTATGACCAAAAACAGTCCTAAGTCTAGGAGTGTTGTAAAGGTATCTTAAGATTGTCCTAAGTCAAAACCACTCCAAAATCAAACAACTTTTTGTTGAATTTTGTTTTGAAAACTATCTAGAATGATAGATAATTGTCTAACTAAGAAAATAAATCCGAACACCAATATCTTTAATTCAGTCATTAACGCTGTAAAGACGTTTAAAGAGTTGTTTACATGACGTCACAATTTAGCGCCAAATATCGCGTGCAAAACAAGACGCATCTATAAATAATATTACTGCGCGATGTACAATTGCAGTTGCGTAGCAAGCAAGGGGGTTCGTAAACATTTTTTACTATGAAATTAAATAAAACGGTTATTTTATCGTTTTTCGTGAAATATGGTATATATTTTCACTCAACATGATA
Organism: Ruditapes philippinarum; assembly: GCF_026571515.1. Lineage (NCBI taxonomy): Eukaryota > Metazoa > Mollusca > Bivalvia > Venerida > Veneridae > Ruditapes > Ruditapes philippinarum. The sequence continues at coordinate 115,352 of NW_026859480.1, forward strand.
AGAGGGAAATACATTACTTTTTATACTTGCTATAATCAATTACATAGTAAATCCAATCCGGGATTATGCGCGTGCCATTGTATTTTGTAACTTTTTTCAGGAGAGCGAATTGGTCAGAAGTCTTAAGTTTAAGACAAAAGATAAGACAGTTACTTGAAACGGTCTTAAGTGCAAAAACTTTTTCTCCTAAAGTTGGTCATAAGTCCTAGGATTTAGGATTAACTTAAGACTCTCCATGAAACGCAGCCCTGGCTTTTATTTCAATCTTAATAGCCCACAAATGTAAAAATGTCAATGTACAAGACGAGGTAGTGTATTCAGATTGGTGAAATACATAATTTATATACAGTATGTTTAAATATGCATGCATGTTTACAACACATGCACATATACAACATAATATTATGTTACCATTACAGGATTACTTTATGTATTGTTATTAGTAACATATGCATTTTGCTTTAGAATAATAACACAATAAATAATGAACAAATCAACAAAACCTTTATGTGCACAACTTTTTCTGCTGATCAACATTTCTGTAAAGTTTCATGACTCCAGATTAAATACGTAAATAGGATACGTGCGACACAAATTGGGAATTACAGATTTTTACAAAGTCAATGGCAATAACTCTGAAAAAATAATAATTAATCCAGAAAAGTCAAGTTGCACAACTACTGTTACGAGCTAGGCGTAACGAGAAAGAAAAGCCAGCAACAAACTTGTAACAATAACAAATTTATTACAGAAAAATTATTAAAGAAAAAATAAAATAACAAATTATCTTTACAAATACCTGAAGTCCAAATAAAAATTACAAATGTCTAGTCTGATCCTGGAATGATCCTTTTTTAATAGCACAGTTAAATCCAAGTTAAATCCAAGAACACTTTAGAATAAATTCCCACAATAAAATCCACAAGAATAATTAATAATCCAAGCTCCAATAAATCACTTAATTTCCAAGTTGAATAATACTCCAAATATATTGATGACTTAAAAGATCACTGATGACTAAAAAGGTAACTGATGACTTAAAGATCACTGATGACTTAAAAGGTAAGATTAATGAAAAATGTCTCCTTATATATATTAACTAAGAAGTTTCCAGAAAGGTCTATTATGTTCTCAAGTAATCATAATCTAGCAACTTCAACAATAAAGATCATTCCAGAAGTTTCTATCTAAATATAATGCATGAGTTTTCTACAACAGTTAAGAACCTTCTAGTACATACATGTAGTTTATGTTCTAAAAATAGAACAATGATAATATTGGAAATACCAACTGGTCAGATATAAATTATATACATGTAATATGTTGCATACATAACACTTCCCCTCTTCAAGAAAAAGAAATATGAATGAAATGAATATTTCTTTTACATAAATTCAAACAATGTAACTAACAAATAACATAGGAGAAATGTTAAACAATTTTATATATTCATATATATGTGTATTACAAACAATAGCAAACAACAACAAAAAAAAATAACCAATCATATCATATAAATGCTATTACAAACCATAGCAAACAACAAGAAAAAATAATCAATCATATCATATAAATGTTAAATTTAAAATACTGCAATTAACAGTTTTAGACACGTGAAAGTGCATCAGGGATCAAATTATCTTTCCCTTTAATGTGTCTAATGTCAAGACTATATTCTTGCAAAAATAAGCTCCACCTCAACAACCTTTGATTTTTGTTTTTAAGTTTATGCAAGAAAGTGAGGGGGTTGTGATCACTAAAGACAACAACAGGCAACTTTGAAGAAGTTAGATAAACTTCAAAATGCTGAATAGCAAGAATAAGAGCAAGGCACTCTTTCTCTATAGTAGAGTAATTTTTCTGATGTTCATTAAACTTTTTAGAAAAGTAACAAACAGGATGGTCAACACCATTGTTGTCTTCTTGGATCAATACACTTCCAACACCTATGTCACTAGCATCTACAGCTAACTTAAAGTTTTTATTAAAATCTGGTGCCAAGAGAACTGGTGCACTCTTAAGTATGGCTTTAAGGCTGTCAAATGCCATTTGACACTTGTCATTCCAAATGAATTTGTTTCTTTTCTTTAGCAAATTTGTCAATGGTTCTGCAATAACCGAAAAATTATTACAAAATTTACGATAATACCCTGCCATACCAAGAAATCGCATCAGTTGTCTTTTACAAGTTGGCACAGGAAATTCAGAGATAGCTTTGACCTTAGCTTCTAGCTTCTATTGGTTTTACTTTACCCTGTCCCACTACATGTCCTAAAAATGTTAAAATTGCATGACAAAATTCACTTTTTGCAAGATTAACTGTCAATTTAGCATCACTAAGTCGGTCGAAGAATGCTCGTATAGTTTTGAGATGTTCCTCCCATTCATCAGAATAGATGATTGCGTCATCAATGTATGCGTCACATCCGTGTAGACCAGATATTACCATGTTTATTAGCCTCTGAAAAGTTGCTGGTGAGTTTTTCATACCAAATGGCATAACTTTATATTGATACAAGCCGTCTGGTGTTACAAAGGCTGATATTTCTTTAGCTCTATCAGTAAGTGGAACTTGCCAGAATCCTTTTAGAAGATCAAACTTTGTTACATACTTTGCTTTTCCAATTTTGTCAATACAGTCATCAATTCTTGGTATAGGAAATGAATCAGTTTTTGTTACAGAGTTCACTTTACGATAATCTGTACACATTCTATATGTTCCATTTGATTTCGGTACAAGAATACATGGAGAGCTGTAATTGCTTTGACTTGGTTCAATAAAGTCATTATCCAATAAATACTGAACTTCTTGTCTTAAGTACTTTTGTTTTACAGGATTTGTTCTATATGGATGCTGTTTTATTGGTTCAGAGTTTTCAAGAATGACGTCATGATGTATTTTGTCAGTTCGTGTGGGAATATCAGGAAATAAGTGTTCATATTCATAAATAAGCTGTTTCAGTTCATCTCGTTTCGACGGTTCTAAGTGAGCAAGTTTTTCATCCAGATTTTTCAGAATATCAGAGTTTTCAAGCTTCGCTGAACCAGGATCAGACTTTTCAAAATTTTCACACCTATTAGATTCAATTGAACATTGATTTTGTGGAACAGAGTTTACAAAAGATATAGGTTTACTAATTTTGCTATCTCTGTCAAAATATTCTTTTAACATATTTATATGACACATTTGCTTTTGCTTTCGCCTCCCAGGAGTATTAATAATATAATTAAGGTCACTGACTTTCTTTTCAATAGTATAAGGACCAAAGTATCTTGCCTGTAATGGTTTTCCAGGTATAGGTAAAAGAGCAAGTACTCTATCACCAGGGTTAAAACTTCTTTCCAGAGCATTCTCATCATACCTTGATTTCATTTTACTTTGTGTTGATTTTAAATTAAGCCTAGCTAACTCACATGCATTAGTCAACCTATTTCGAAAATCTGATACATATTGAAGCAAATTTAAAGATATGTCATCTTCAGACAGAAATTTCTCTTTTAGAAGTTTTAAGGGTCCTCGGACAGTGTGACCAAATACTAATTCAAAAGGGCTGAAGCCAAGAGATTCCTGAACAGATTCTCTTACAGCAAATAACAATAAATGGATGCCTTCATCCCAGTCTTTTTCAGTGTCAAAACAATATGACCTAATCATATTTTTCAGAGTCTGGTGAAATCTTTCTAATGCACCTTGACTTTCAGGGTGATAGGCTGAAGACCTATATTGAGTAATTCCTAACTCATGCATGACCTGCTGGAAAATACCAGACATAAAGTTTGACCCTTGATCAGACTGTACTGATTTAGGTAAACCAACAAAAGTGAAAAATTTCACAAGAGCCTTAACAATAGTTTTGGCTTTAATATTCCTTAAATGAATAGCTTCAGGGAAGCGCGTAGAAGCACACATAATAGTTAATAAGTACTGAGAGAGAACCTGATTTAGTTTTTTGTAATGGACCTACACAGTCAATAATAACTCTATTAAAAGGTTCATCAAATGCAGGAATAGGCTGTAAATGTGCTTTAGGTATTGTCTGGTTAGGTTGTCCAACCATCTGACAAGTATGACAAGATTTACAGTACCTAGATACATCTGCTTTAAGGCCAGGCCAATAAAAATGACTGAGAATTTTATGGTAGGTTTTATTAACACCTAAATGACCTGCCATGGGTGTTTCATGAGCCAAGCTTAATATTTCCTGGCGATATGATTTAGGGACCACAATTTGGTGATTAACTGTCCACTCCTCTTCAGCAGGGACATCGGGCGGTCGCCATTTTCTCATTAAAATCCCATTCTTTTCATAATAACAAACAGGGACTTGTAAAGCTTCATCTTCACTAAAAGCCTTTTGAAAAAGGACTGAAATCTCAGGATCATTTTGTTGTTCCTGGATAAGCTGTGACCTTGACAGCGTATCATGACCTTGATCTTTAGATCTTGGTGTAGAAAAATCAGATATTGAAAAATCTGTCTGAGTTTCAGGCAGAGTAGGAGTGTGAGAAAAATTTATTTCATTATCAAAAGACTGACCTATAAAAGTATCAGCTAAGTCAATATCTGAACAAAAATTGTCTTCTTGAATGGCCTTCTTAGCCATAGCTCGAGTAACTGCACATGAAGGGTAAAGGTCAGGAATTTCCTGCTCAATGGGATCAGGTATCTGATCCACACAAGGAGTGTCAGTTACAAGTGGATTAACCACTACCTTATCTCCAGCTAAGTCATTACCTAGCAATAAATGAACACCTTTAAAGGGTAAGAAAGATCTTATACCTACAGCCACCGGCCCAGTTACCAAATCTGAGGACAAATAAATATTATGGAGAGGGACATTAGAAAAACCACACTCTACACCCTGAATAAGGACACTAGATCCAGAAGAAGTCTTCTCAGAAAAAGGCAGTGTATCTGCTAAAATAAGAGATTGAGAAGCTCCTGTGTCTCTTAAAATTGTAATAGGAGTAGGTGGGCAAGTATCACCGATAAGTGACACGGAACCATCCGAAAGGAATGGTTCATAAATCTCCATTATAGAATCAGACTTGGGTTCTTTGACCTTTAAAATTGCATTGCTATCAATACAAGACTGAGGTTCAGACCTTGAAGTGGTAAGACCTGTTGGTTTGGCCTCATCACGTTGCTGTTGCCTCCTTTTTAAGGTAAAGCAATCAGAAATAAGATGTCCAGTTTTCTTGCAATAATTGCATATAGGACGAGATAAGGGACTATGACCTTTATGTTCATCAGATGACTTTGGTTTGGGAGTATTTGACTGACTAGATGAGCCAGATAAATTACCAGAACTGAACTTGGAATTAAAATGTGAGGGTGTGGACTTCCCTTTATTTAAAAATGAGACTTTGTGGGTTAAAGAATAATCATCAGCTAGACGGGCAGCTTCTTCCAAAGTTTCTACCTGTTTTTCATCTAAGAAAGACTTAACATCAGAGTGAATACAACGTTTAAACTCTTCAACTAACATAAGCTGTCTAAGCTTTTCATGATTTTTATTAATTTTCTTAGATAGACACCACCGATCAAAAAGTTGTTCTTTTTCTCTTGCAAATTCGACATGGGTTTGACCAATTTCTTTCTTAGAATTTCTGAATTTTTGCCTGTAGGCCTCTGGTACTAACTCATAACCTTTCAGAATTAATTCTTTTACATTATCATAATTAGAGCTTTGTTCGACAGTAAGTTGTGTATAGATTTCACGAGCTTTACCAATTAAGACGCTCTGTAAAAGTAATGTCCAGTGCTCTATTGGCCATTTTAAATTTTCAGCAACCTTTTCAAAATGAAGAAAATACTTATCAACTTCTTTTTCTTGGAAAGGTGGAACAAGCCTAATATTTTTAGTGACATCAAATTTTGAATTTATTCTATGTTCAAACTGATTTGTTCTCTCTTTGATTTCTAATTCTCTCATTCTTAACTGAAATTCTCTCTCTTCTCTTTCTTTTTCTAATTTTCTCTCTTCTCTTTCTTTTTCAAACTGCCTTTCCCTTTCTTTTTCTTCCCTTTCTTTTTCTTCCCTTTCTTTTTCAAACTGCATTTTTTCTAGTTCAAATTTAAATTGTAATTCAAGCTCTTTTATCTTTATTTCAGAAATTTCAGAGTGCTTTTCAACAATCTGAGAAAGTGCATCTTCTCCAAAAATATCTTCATCCACAAAATAATGAATCAGAAGATTTTTAATTTCTTGTTTACGCATTGAAGATTTAATTTCTAATAAATTATACTTTTTTGCAAGATCGAGCAAATCAGTTTTCTTAGCCAAATCTAATACCTCATGGGAAGGGTCAGCTACAAACTTTTCTAAATTAAAAGACATGACTGCTTGCTGCTGGTTTTAAACTCAGAAAGTGATGTGTTTCAAAAATTTCAAAATGAAAGGTACACTTAATAGAACAACTATGATATCAACTCAGATGAGTAAATACGGTAATAATAAAATGTAGAATAAATGGTAATAATTTCCAATAATGTAGCCAAAAAGAAATATTCAATCCCGGACGAGCCCCCAATTTCTGTTACGAGCTAGGCGTAACGAGAAAGAAAAGCCAGCAACAAACTTGTAACAATAACAAATTTATTACAGAAAAATTATTAAAGAAAAAATAAAATAACAAATTATCTTTACAAATACCTGAAGTCCAAATAAAAATTACAAATGTCTAGTCTGATCCTGGAATGATCCTTTTTTAATAGCACAGTTAAATCCAAGTTAAATCCAAGAACACTTTAGAATAAATTCCCACAATAAAATCCACAAGAATAATTAATAATCCAAGCTCCAATAAATCACTTAATTTCCAAGTTGAATAATACTCCAAATATATTGATGACTTAAAAGATCACTGATGACTAAAAAGGTAACTGATGACTTAAAGATCACTGATGACTTAAAAGATAAGATTAATGAAAAATGTCTCCTTATATATATTAACTAAGAAGTTTCCAGAAAGGTCTATTATGTTCTCAAGTAATCATAATCTAGCAACTTCAACAATAAAGATCATTCCAGAAGTTTCTATCTAAATATAATGCATGAGTTTTCTACAACAGTTAAGAACCTTCTAGTACATACATGTAGTTTATGTTCTAAAAATAGAACAATGATAATATTGGAAATACCAACTGGTCAGATATAAATTATATACATGTAATATGTTGCATACATAACACTACACATTGCTGTAAAATTTCATATTAGGTGTAATAATGTTTGTGCTATACGCGACACAAGTTGAACATTGCAAATGTTTAGTTACTTTACGGTCATAACTCGGACAAAAGTGATTCAATTCACATTCGAGTTGTTCTGTTCCTTAATGTCTTGAATAAAACGAAAAAATATTTTTTATTATTAAAAAAAGAATAAAAAAAAACGAAAACAAATACATAACATTTTTCTATATTAAACAATAACTATAGAACAAGCTTTTTACATGCAGCTGCATAATTCTGTGAATATTAAAGCGTTTCACATACCATAGTCGATTTTGGCATGGCAATGACATAAGTTCGTAAATGTTAAAGGCACATTATGCCCCAGAAACAAATAATTGTTTAACTCCTCTAGAAAGGACACACATGAATTGTATAATGTTTAAATAACAGTTTGCTAATTACGTGAACACAGTAGCGGTATTTGTGAGATAATTTGTCATAAAAGTATCAAAATTTAAACAAAGTACATACAATATTTTGACTACCATTAAACATTATAATTATCTATCACTGTACTTATTGCCAAAATGCAACAGAGAAAAAAAAATAGTTCGGGCAATTGGTTACTGATTAATTTTCCGGACGCTATACAAGTAACCCAAAATTTAAACAGTTTAGAGAACTAAAAAGAAAAACATTTCTAACACGTAATATTGTAACAATAAATGCGCAACTAAACATTAACAATTAACGTGTATATATAAATCGCATTTCTTCAAACAAGTTAGATATTTAACGGTGCTGTGACATATAACAGGCCAGAAAGCATGAGATGCCCTAAATCACAATGTTTTGCCTACATTAATCAAATTATATACGATGCTATGTCATAACGGAAGTCATAGTCTATTAATGACTTCATTAAATTAGTATATCACTTGATTGATCTGAAAACAAACATAACAAAGCGACATTTACCGAAGCTTTAAAGAATCGTACAATGAACTCTTTGTCCGACGGGAAGACTTACGCCTCAATCCTCATTGAAGAAGATAACATTTATTTTTTTAATCAAGAGAGCATTGCGAGTTTACCTATGTCATCTGGAAATAACGTTTGTTTGCTATTAAGATTTAAAATACCAACATATTCTGGCCGATTTAGTAAATGTACTTGGGAGATTACATTGTTGTTTAACATATATTGTGATCTTAAAGCTTATGTATCGTATAAGTATAGAAATATTTTTACTCACTGAACAGGTCTATGATCAATTTCTAGTGATTTTCTCAGACTGTATTTCAGTGCATTTTGGGTTTTATTCATGTTATTTGATTCAACTTATTACTTACACACATGTGGACAACTATCGGAATCCTAACAGAAGCTCTGACAAAGGCGATGGAAAATACAATAAATGCAGTTTGATTGAGCATCTGTATCCGATACAGAGCAGAATTTTTGTCCCTGAAACATTAACATGCATTATGATTGTAAATCGAGAGCGTCCGGAATTTAGTTCTGAGAACAGTGTTTAATAGAACCATAAGAATTTCTTACTTTAAACATAACAATGATAGCTGTCTTTAACTTTGGGTTAGTGATTGTGCAATGTTTTTTTCGCATCAAAACCGGTTCTAAATAGCCAAAAAACACCGCTGAAACAGATTTTATTCCGATAATAACCGGACAAAGTAAGGAAGGTCACTAACTCTATTTTTCAAACGGAGATTACTTCCGATGCAGATTTTCGTATAACGATGGTTTAGATATATTATAAAATATCATTTCAATGTCCACTGAAAGGCATGTAATAATTTCCACCAAAAATATTGATTTACTCTTGTCAAATCGCACAACATTTGACTGCGGGCTATAACATTTTAAATATTGTAAAGAATTCAACAGCTACCATTCAATAACGGTATATTTATATAGGTGGCAATGTTAATATCTAGTGACTACTTATCAGATAAACACACATAATTTTCGAGGCATATTTTTCTATTTTATCTGTTTTTTGGTTTTACGCCACACCAGTGTTTTTCGTATGGCGCCTAAATAGGAAAGATAACTTTGGCAATTTTCGGTTGTTACACACCTCCTCTATTGTTTGTGACAGGTCTATATTTTTCGGATAGACCTGTTTAAACAAAAGAAAGTCCGTTATGAGGTCTATCCTTTGCACGTGCACAGGTCTGTTCTAGTTAGACAGACCCGGTCATGAAAAACACGTGAAAAAAATAGACCTGCCTATGCGCAGACAAAGAAAACATGAAACGCAATAAAAAAAATGAATTAAAATGTAAATGATTGTCGTAATGTTCCTGTCTTACAAATTCGGGATACATTTTTTAAACAAGATAATGTTTATTGAATGCACTTAGCAATTTAATATTCCAGCATCCCTATATTAAATCTTTGAATAAAAATAATGGATAGCATATCAAAGTTAGGACACATTTAACATTTATTGAATCGCGTATCTAACTGGTTCTTCGGTCATTAAGTTCACAATATAAAAAAAGGACGCTTCAAGTTCATTCATATGAAACTATAGCAGTAATCAAAGCATTCTTATTACGATTTTAAATCACCTAATCCATAACAATTTTAACGTTCTAGAAAATTCACAGTACATAAAATTGTACCAAAAATTCATATCGAAATAATATACCAAAAATATGTCCATTTCACAACTTTTCACCATTTCATATACGCTTTGCATAAGAAACCGCAGCTACCCACAGTTAATAGAAAAGTCTCTGGTAGCATTCCCACCCGCGGGATCAATCATATTGTTAAATCCCCGTTAACCCCCGCCCTCTTTTCTTTGAGTTAGGCTTTATCCTGTTTTTCTATTAAACCGGAGAAAAATCAAAACTGATTTCCCCTGAAAACTTTCAAAGCCAGGGCTTAGTTTCAAAGAATGCTACACAACAACGTTAAAGGAAATTTGTATTGATAGAATCCAAACCTTGCTTATAGTGACATGCATGTACAAGTACTTAATGTGGATTGGCCTACAATGGGCAAATCTTCTATTATTATTTCAAATATCGATAGAAACGATAGAAATGTATTATTCGTATATCATTAAAAAATTCTTGAAAAAGAAATGTCAATAAAGTTATTAGTGATTTAGTATTACAAATGTTATGATGAACAATCATATTTTATTCTAGAACACTATATAATCTGCTATATAAAATATAGTTTCGGTTCATGTATCTCACACTTGCCAACAATATACATATGTTTTACAAGTCTTTCGTGGTCTGCTGGATATTCGGACATTTGCCACCTCGGAAGGGTCCCCCTCTTTGCAGTGGCTGTCATTTGCCCCCCTCATATCTTTGGAAGTGTCGGACACCCCTCCCTGTTTTAAAAACGTTAAATATTTAATTGTTGAATTGTTTGCTACCAAAATTCATCGCCTTAAAGCTGCACGCCTCCAGATGAGCCAAAATATTTCAAGAAAATCAATATTGAGAAAAAAGTAATAAAATTTTAATAAAGGTAAAAACATTCAAGGTCCAAGTTATATTTTTCATGTAATGTGCGGTTTACGAATGATTTTGCAGTATTTTATTACCATATTTCTACTGAGTAGCTAACGCAGTAACGGCTACTTTTGCATAATTATGTTGACGACTTTTTGGTTATTTTCTTGGATTGTAAGTGCCGATTGCAATATGTAAATTACTTAATTTTGTTCACCTTACTTAACTTTGAAATACATTTTTCAAATTTTCATAAAAATTTACATGAATCTTGAGGCGTGCTGCTTTAAATACACAAAAAAATCTCGCGCAAATTTGTGAAAATTAAACTAGCATAAAAAAAAAACTATAATATTTCCATTGACATACAAAAAAATCTATACACGAGATGACCTCTTCGCAACAGCAAAATAAAAGAGGCAAACGTCCGAGGGGGCAACTGTCCGGGGGCAAATGTCCTAGATTCCGCGATGTCTGATACGAAATAATATCAACATAATTATGCATTCTTTAACATACCTTCCATTACAGTCCTATTCACTTTTTCATTGGCATATTGCACATTTAACTTTTTTTTATTATTATTTTAAAGGCAAAAGCAAAGTTAAATGCAAAATATTTATTTATTTAAAACAGAAATTGGAAAAAAAGCTTACCTGTATTAAAAGCGTTTTGTTTAAAAAAATAAATTTGTACATTTCAAAACAAAGAAAAGCTCAAAAAATAAAAGTTTTTAAAAAGGGGGTAAATTGGATAAACGGCCTGTAATCGGGTCTTTCGGTTTTGGAAAAAAACCCGGTCAAAGAATTTCCCTGAAAAACCCTTTGGAAACCCCTACGGCTCTCCGGGGGTCACATTTAAAATTCGTGACCAAAAGGGCTTTCCTAAACAAAAAAGACCTCGTTTTCTTTGGTGATATCCTAAAACTTAACAAAAAATTAAAAAACAAACCTTTGGGTCAACTGCTGTGTAGACTTTTGAAACCCCCCTTTATTTGTTTTTTCGTTATGATAAAACCCGGTTGGGATTTTGGGGGGGCTCCCAAACCCAAAAGGGACCCCTTTCCGCCGCAAGGGGCATGGGGTTTGGGGGAAAGGGGATAAATTTAAATGTATTTTGGGTTAAAAAACGATATACAAATGTTTCATTAAAGCTTAAAAACTGTTTTTTTACAAAAAATTTAAAATTGGGGGAAAACTTTTCCAGTTTGCTTAAAGGAAAGTCCCTGGTTTGAAATCAGGTGCCCCTTCGTGCTGAAAAATGAAGGAAAGGGATTGAGGTCTTCCCTTAAACCCGGGGAAAACTGAAATGGGCCCTAAAGACCTAAAAATGTAAAACGGGGGTAAAGTAAAATTTCACCCGGTTTAAAAAAACAAAAAAACAAACAAAAAAAACCCTTTACGAAACTATCCAGCTAGCTTAAAGGAAAAATCGGGGATCACTCAGGTTTCCCTTTTTTTTTTGTGCCCGAATTTTAAAGAAGTTGGGGCAACCCAGAAGGGTTTTTTCAACCCGTAAAGCCGGAGAAAGCCCTATGACCTAAAAAAAGTGTCGGTTTTGAAGTAAAAAAACCCCAAAATTTTAAAAAAAAATTTTCCCTTTTTATAGTTTTTTTGCCCCATTTAAAAAAAATTTTCCCTTAAAATTTTAAAATTTTCAATTTATGCCCCTTTTAAAAATTAAAATTTTAAAAGAAATTATAAAGGGTTTTTTTTAATCAAAAACTTTTTTTTTTGTTTATATTTTCCCCTTTTATTGTAATTTTAAAATTTTTAAAAAAAATTTCTTTTTTTTTAAAAACCCGAAAAAATAAGGGTTATGTGAAGCACGTGCCTTTTTTTTTTTATAACCGGTAAAATAAATTTTGTAAAAAACTTTTAAAAAAAGGGAAAAAAGGGGAAAAATATAAAATTAACCCTTAAACTTTCGGAAAACTTTTTTGTAGTGATGTAAAAATTATTGTTATTATATGTAAACATTTCATTGTGAATTTATGTTTAAACTAAAAAAAAGGTTTAAATTTGATTGTTTTAATATCTTCATTATGAAAAAATATCATTATTCAAATTATAAATCTGTACATATTTGATGGATTTGTCTTCATTTAAAAACACAAATACTCAAACAAATATGTGAACAGTAATCATCAAGGCAAAACGGCGTTCCCAGAATCCATTCTTCAGTCAAATCTAAGCTTTGTGTTTCAGACAATCTACATACACTATCAAAAATCAAATAATGATGATTAAAGTTTTATTCACATTGAATGTCACATTTGTGTTAAATTTAAAATAAATCTATTATATCTTGATTTAATTCAAGACCACCATCTGATACTGAAATGCGAAAAATGTTCAACAATAGTATAAGAAATGTTAAGGCTATATTTATGTTTTACAGTATCAATCCTAATTGAAGAATCAATTTCCGTTCAACATTACAACTGCGCATTTATAATTCGGAGAAGTATATTATATTTGTCAGATTATTGTAATTTTACTGTCGGAATTTGTAACATTAAATATCATTCGCATTGGTTTTTAACATCCATTGTTCTATAGAATCTTTCGCCAGATTGGTGCATTATTATGTCATTATTTTAACGTGTTTGTCGGAGCAGGCAAATGAGGCATTATTTTATAGTTGATTTAAATTATCTTGCTGACAACACATATGTGGTTTCCAGGAAAAATAATAGTACAATCTTCCTTACAATCATCCTAGATATTCATGATCAAAATTCACACATAGTTGTGTCTACAAAATACTGCATATTCAAATATAATAAATACAAAAAGTTTAACCCATTGAACTCTTTTAACAGTTACAAACATATTATTGATTTAAAACTGAAACATTAATGTAGTTAAAATAGTTTCCTTTTGTTAATATCTCTTATGATTTATTACAACAAGCTCGTATAATTGTGAAGGTCATTTTGATTAAAAATAAATCCAAAAAGATTGTTTACGGTGATCATTTACAAAAAAAATTAAACATTTTTTTTTTAATCCAGCCTATGTGGCCAAATGTTATAATTCATTTAGTTTAGTTTTATTCTAAATATTAAGACAAATATAGTTACTGTTACATGTCCAGTATAAATGTAGGTATGCTTTTACATTTGAGTAGTTTGAGACGTACTAATATTTCTACCATCTTGACACTATTTTATATAAGTTAAATATTGATAATTGTATTTAAAAATTAAATACAATACACGACTGATTTAATAATTATTATACGTAAATAGAAGTACATTTTGCAAAACTACAAGATTGTGAGTCAATATAATTTATATATTTTATTTCATAAGTTAACTACGATCAATTGTAGTAACGGGAGTCATTGTCTGTTACTGACTTCATTAAACAAGTAAAAAAGACAATAATAGACCCTTCTTAATATTACCTCATACATATTCATAGATTTCTCAGAACGAGGCTAACAGGGCAAGCTTAAATATCTGCTCTATGTAAACATATGATGAATATATGGCCGAAAGATTTTCTTACAGTGGCAGAGATCTTCATATTGTACCATTTACTTCATACTTGTTGAGAACAATATTTAACATTACAAAAATCTCTTCTGGAGATAAATAAATCAACAACAGGGTTTTATTTACGCTATATACAGTGACGGATATACATGTTTTCAAGACCTGAAAAGTGAATTAATGTTTATGATAATTCCAAGTCATTTCTAATATTCCGTGTCAGTATAAATATCATGTTAACTCTTTGCAACTTATACAAACATTATCTGTGTAATCAGTTTTTTATTGCTAACCTAAAAACATGTTGGTCAAGAGTGTATAAAGCAATTAACTGATAATAGATGTAAACAGCTGGATGCTGAATTCTGTACCATACTTCTCCTAAATTTAGCTATTGAAATAAAAAAAAACACAATAAGTTTTATTCACTTTGTATTTAAAAGTCAAAAAATCTGGATGACTGTCTAGTAACTGGTAAATTTTACAGACAGCCTTATCAAATCAAAATAATATTTAGTTTAGATATGACACCACACCCCCGTCTTATACATTTCAATGGATTTTCAGTATCATAACACATGATGTTGTCTACAGCAATGTAAAAATACATTTTAAGCTAAGTAAAGAATGTAAAACTTATATATTATCAACTATTTTAATTAATTACAGTATGAAATACTTAGTATATAACGAATTACAATCATTTGATTGCAAATATCAGTCAAATCTTAAGACGAAGCTGAGGTATTATTAGCTTATTGCACTTCTCCAGTTGGTCCGACTTGATTATGTGGTCATATTGTTGGAAGCCTGTACTAGCTGGTATATAACAAATCATTAGGATACATGACACTTCTAGAAGATACAATGTAATGCCTGGACTAACCAACTCCATACATTCCATGTATTTAGGGGACCTTGCAGTCAGAGGGTATTAGGAAAGGCAGCATCGAGTCTTTTAATATTCCAAGACATATTCACTCAACAGTATATAAAACAATAAGAGGACAAAATATGTAATTAACATGCTGACTTATTCCCTGCAGCTGTACCATATAATATATATAACAAAGCACAATGTTAAAAACAAACAAAGTAATGCGATGATTTCTTTTTAATTATTTATTTTAATGTAAGACGCAAAAGACTAAACAAATGGTCCTTTAAAATATGCTAAAAAAACATTTTGTCAGCTTGCAACATCCCTTTCTTTTTACCAGTCAAACTGATTGTTTTGCTCGCTTCATAATAAATGCTCTTATTGTTTTTGCTGATGTTTTATAACATTGAAAACTGTTATGAATATACTTATGTTGGAAATCCTGTATAACAAGATATACAACTGTCATCATTTGAAAATTTCTTTGTATCAAACGTTCACATTGACGTTTGTATCAAATGTTCAATATCACTGTTTTTTTCTTCCTAAGTTTTCTGTATTTTTTCTTTGAACTGTTTGATAGTTTCTTTTTCATCTGTTATGCATTTGTCATGAAGAGATGTTACAACTTAAGGCGATTCAAATACCAGTTGTCAATTTGTGTGACAGTTACCAATCATGAAATTCCTGAAAAATATATACATTTCATTTAGAAGTTGAAACAAGAATTATGACATTTCTAGAATATATCAATTAATATTTTAATTGCACATACATTTTTACAGTGGCTGAACTTTATTTACATGTAAAAATGAAAATTAAGTCTTGTGTTGTACCTTTCATCTGGCAAAATCTTCATTAGTGTTCATCATACTGGTGTGTTCATAACTTCTCTAGTCAAACCAAGAAAGTACATCTATTATCTTCAGACATTTTCGAATTGGTGTCCATGATTGTTAATCTTATTGTGTGAAATGCTTCAAAACGAGCAACTGTTGTCATGTATTGATCTAAAATATTACATAAAATAACTTTTATTGCTTTTTAGTATAAAAACGGTATTGATTTAGATTCTGAAGCAATTATGTTTTAAATGTCATAATTATAAGTGTGATATTTAAATGAAATTTATTAACAAAACATATTTTTATGTTAATAACTAAATTAAACATTAAAATAATGAAAAATCAGATTAATTAAGGTAAGTAGTAATACATCTAAAGTAGCTTGGTTTAAAAAAGAATACAACAATGTAATTTTACCTTGAAATGTTCTCATTCATTCCTTTTTATTTTCACAATCCCTGCATTTATTAAACTCACATCCTCAGGTATTTTATAAAAAAATAACCGTATAATCATATCTAGAATTGGAATCACATAGTGGAACACAACAATAAAAATGAGGTTTAACACACTAGGGCTTATCAGGTCAGACATTATTTGTTTACATTCATGCCCTGTTAGCCTCTCTCTGGTGATGGAATGTAAAGCATGCATATAATTTGAGAAAGGCCTATCAAAACCAACAAGGCAAAGGCAACGTTCACAGGACGCAAACCACGTGATAAAGACAAAATAGTAACAAAAAATACATTAACCGAGGCTTAATAGAAACGTACAATGAACTGTTTGTTTTACAGGAATCTTACGTCTCAATCCTTATTTAAGCAGATAATATATTCATTTTAATCGAGAAAGCATAGCGAATTAACCAACTAACCTCACCTGAAAATGACGATTTCCGTTATCCAAAAGAGCGTGTTGTATTCTGAATGACTAAGTAAATATCAGGAAGTCACAATGTTAATCGTCTTATATCATTTTTATCGCTAAGGCTCATTAATTGTCTTAATACAGAAATGTTATACCTCGCTTACTACAACTCTGGATTATTTTATGTATTATTGCTTGTGAGGATCTCGGACTAAATTCTAGTTAATTTAGGGATTTAAGTACGTAGTTTATTTGACATTATTTGATTAATTCTGTTTGTCTAATACTTAGTGCTAACTATCTGGGTTCAAAATACAAGTTGTGATAGAGGCATCAGAATATTAACATGTTTTGCTTGTATAATTGTTCCCATAATTGTTTATTGGTGTGAGTTTTAAACGATGCAAAGCGATTTTGTTCTCATCGATGCTTTTAAACAGAGATACAAGTATGTTCGTTAGGTCAATAATGTATGGATTTTTGTTTCAAGAACTATGTTTGATAGATCCCTACTCTGACCCTTAATTTTGAATAACAAGATATTTAAACACAAACATAGACATGTGCCCTTTTGTTAACAAATATGCTGTGGTGAATTTCTCATTGTGTCCTCTAATCTGATAATAAGAATCGGACAGGTCAGAGATCTATGCATTTAAATCTAGGATGTCCTGAAAGTTGGGTTAATATATAGTTTAACAATGGCAAGATCTAAAAGCTAGAAGATTCTGAACGAACATACATATCACAAAATAGTTTAGTACAACGCCTGAACAGAAACTGAAAAATAGAATTTATGTCAAAGCTTCTTTCAAAAAACAATGCACTCGCGTGTAAGTATCATGCAGCACCAGTGTATATAAAAGTTTAATTACAAAGGTACTCATATATCACAATGACGAACCGATTTCTGTAACTTTATAATGTAAAGCCATAACAAATTATTTAATACTTGAAATCAGACAAAAACAAATAGCGGATTCTTACTGATAGCTACGGTTATGTTGTCTGCCAGATTTGTTGATATGATTAAATGAAAACTGTTACAGCATCAATAACAACAAAAGCCACCTTTTGTTGACCACATTCGACATTTTCTCACTTCTTTGGTAAAACAAATTGATGAAAAAAGTATATTGCAGTAAACAAAAACTCATAGAAATCAAAACTGGCTTGAACAATTTATAATTCAAATTTAATATTTGACATTGACGAACAATATCTGAATGCATCATCATTGCCTGTTTTGTAATAAATGCTCTTTTGTCTGTGAATGTACCAAGTAGTAAATGATAATTATTCAAAGTCAAGGTCATTGATGAGTAAAGTTCATAGTAAATTACCCGATATAAATATCTTGTCCTAAGTATAATTATATCAAAATATCAAGAAATCCATTTATAAATAATCGAAAGATAAGTAGTTAAAAAGAAAATTATCAAATTGATAGCCAATTTTAGCTAAAATCAAGCAAAATTCAAATATATAGATTTGATCAATGTCATTTATTAGTAGCAGTAAAGTTCAGTAAAGTTCAGTCTGGTCATCGTAAAGGTCTTGTCCAAATAGTTGTTGTGTTCAAGTATAGAAATAATAATAATAACTGATAAAGGTTTTGGACGGGAACAGTAACGTCAACGACAACATTACTGTCAGTAGCAATACATCTTTGTTTTCCTTGGAAAAAGTCGGGCGGCTAAAAACCATTGATATAAAGTTGGTTACGGTAGAAAACAATTATACAATACATTGTGTTATGTTAAAGGAATAGTTTTACCATTTCGATAAAGTTTTATATCTACATGGCAAGGTAAATCTTTACATCAGCCACATTTCTTCCCAAACTCAGTTTACTATCTGCGAAGGATAGACAAATAAAATTATCTATTTAGTTTAATATATATTATTCCATTAAAACCGCCTCTGTGGTCGAAGGGTTAGAGTGGATGACTTCTAATCCAGTTACCTCTCTGGCGTGGGTTCGATCCCCGGGAGATGTTTTGGTAGTTTAGCGCGGAGGAATGTAATCTAGTACTGGTGTAACTCTCCAGGAACGATGGTTAGGAAACTACTCGCCTATATGACTGAAATACTTTTGGGAAAAGGCGTAAAAATAAAATAATAAACAAACAAACAAACAAAACAAAATATTCCATTAAACCTATTTCAGACTAGACTGTAATTAATGAACAAATATTGTAAAGTAATAAATATGTCTATGATAGTGCAGAATTCAAAATAGTGAGCAGTTATATATTAGGTTTTATGGTATCGTTAAACCACTTTTATTCTCATTCAATTTCTGTAACTAATTATCTACTAAATTAAATGATGAATGATCAACAGAATTTGTCTGTGGCATTCTTAGGTAGTCTTGTATCAAATTTGCTCATTTAAATTTGATAGGCGCCTTTTATATACGTTGTTGTATGGTATCGTAAAACAGCTGTTCTATTTATTCAAATGTAGCTAATTTTACTAGCATCAAGATTTCTTATTTTATCAGAAAGCTCGAGATAAAATAGTTATTGTTACGTACGAGTTTTATTTGGAATCGCCACGTGCAATATGTTTTTTTTTTAATTTTTCTTTTCCTTACTTACTGTTTTTTCTAAATCCGGTATATAATTCTGGGTTTAAGGATCTCGGTGGTGCAATTTTTTGTCTGGACCTTTATGGCTATTAATCCGTAACGTTTGGTAATTTAAGATTGCTGTATGGGCGAGTGTACCATCTATAGATATCTGGAAACGTGGGTCCAAAGTTAATACAAAGAACGGACCCGAACGTTTTTTAAAACGCTTATATTATAACGTGCAAATCAATTAAACTTTCTGTAATTAAAGACCACATTTTTCGTCAGCATTAAACAAGCGTATAGTTGGGTAATATAAAATACATTAATTGTTTGTTTATTTCGAATGAACACATCCGCGGATGTTTCCAATCTAAATTTTAATGTGTTTTAATAATATTTAATTATGCTTAAGGGTTGTGACGTGTAATTTTTAGTAGCGTTCATGAAAAGGCTTAATCAAATCGAGCCTACAACATGTTTGAACATTCTGTTTCCTCTTTTCTTTCCTATATTAAATTAAAGTCATTTAAGAAAATGTTTCGTATAGAAGCGATATATCTTTTATTATAAAATTAAACCTTGAAAATAATAATAATAACAGTGCAACGAATAACTTCAAAAGTTTTTGCAAAAACATATTTTGAATTCTACGAACTTCGCAAAGAACACACATTCCCATATTAAACAAATTGTTAATACAATGTAATATTAAACATTAAATAATGTGGAATTAAGAAAACTTACTAAAAACATTGTTGCAGGAGATATTGGCATAACTTGACATGATGTTTAGATGTTTTGCTTAAATATGATTTACAAAATTTTACTTATTATATTGTAACGTACTTTTGCCGCAGTGTCAGGATAGCTGTTTCAAAAATACGCCACAAGTTCTACTGTATAAACATATATGCTAATTTAGCATCAGTTATATACAGCACCCGGTTTCAATGTTATATTAGTAGACTCTTTCCTTTAGGATTCCGGAATAAATAATACAACGCTTTCATCAAGTTTCAATTCTTTGGTTAAATAGTGTATACATCAGTTTTGTATACATAAACTGCATATATATACTAACATTTAATATATATTATCATCAATATACAGAAATAGGTTTCGGCATCATTTCATAAGGCGTTATGTTAAGTGATTTTATGATTTCCTAAAATATAAGTCAACAACGCTTTTAGCAAGTTTAGATTCTTTGGTCTAATATTTGTTTAATTTAGGATTAAAAGTTATAACATGAAGTACGTCAGCTCTCATTCAGGGAAAGTTGCTTAATAAAAGTTTAATGCATATTCCAATGTGATTTAGGAGTCTTTCCTAAATAGAAACTTACTAAAATTCAGTTTTGATGTTTTCTGCTCAGTTTTGAATTATCGCGCCTAAGCAACTTTAGTGGGCGTTGTTGTTCCAAAATGAGGGCTGTCGCTCTATTTATAACCTTTGGGCCGTTTAGGAATTTAGGATAGGATTCCCGACCAATCAGATTGCACTTAGGATTTATCTAAGCCAATCAGAATCAGTTAGGAATTCCCATCCTAAAATGAGTAAACAGCTCAACAGATCATAATTACAAAATTAAAAGTAAACATATAAAATTGTAAGTAATCATTATGTTCAGTAATAACACTTATGCTATTAAATACATCTCAATTGAATAATTATGGTAATTTAGCAGGATTATTACAATTTAAAGAGAATTAGGGTGATTCCACAACCCAACTTTACTACGCGAATGACCGAACAAATAGTGCGGTCTTGTTTTACAAAAATAAATTATTACAGTAAATCTCTTGAACAATTTGAAAAGCAAACATTATAATCACATAATACAAAATACATGTTACACAATAAAGTCAAATATGCTTCATTTCTAAACAAACTACAGATATCGGTACTCGTGTACCTCAAACAAAGATGGCAGCCTCCATGAACATTTTGGGAAAGTTTTAGGAATTATTATTTTGACAAAAATAAATTGATTGGAGCATATTTCATGAACAATTACTGATTATAACATCAAAACATAATGGATACTACAAAAATGTGGAGTAACAGACATATTAATCCAGGAATAAAGAAATAATCGTGCTTCCTAAAATGTCAACATTCTAACATGAAATTCGGAGAAAGGTAACATTTAATTTTTGGAACGTTTATACATAGTGAATTATTAGAATGCTGAAAACAATATAATTACTTTACTGTCCTTATTTGAATAGGAATATTGCGTATACATTACTTAAATGCTCAAAATGACAATAAGTAATTATTTAATAAATAAATAATGATTCTAAAAATAGAATATTTCAAAAACAATAAAAAGCTTTACATGCCTTACAATATATCAAAATATTTGGTTTATGTGACACTTATTTTGGATTGAAAACAATTTTGACACTACGTCATTCTCAAAGTGCCTTGTTCTTGTATTTATTAACTTCATTTCTTAAAGAAAATAATGTCAACGCTTGTAATTTGATGATGAAGTATATGCCGGATACTCCCTTCAATGGCACCAAACTGTTAAACATATTACAATCAGAAATGGTTTGTTCCATATGGTAAATAGGACCGGCGGCAGATGATAAATAAGCAGAGTTGAGCAAATAAAACTGCATTCTTTTCTACAACACAATGTATTGAAATTTCGTTTTAAAATAAGACACTAAGCTTAGTAATGTTTCAACATGACACTATCTTTCGATACTCCTTTTCATAATTATTATCCTTGCTCAATAAAAACTCAATCCAGAAGTAATAATTAAATATCTTAAAATATTTAAAATAATCCAAAGGTTTAAAATAGTTTTGTTGTCAAAACAAATAACAGACTGATCTTCTTTTGTTTATATAAAATAAATTTGGTCCATAAACGTTTTCATATTGAAATACGTTTCATGCTGTTTGTGGTTGCATTTTTTATTATCAATATTCTTGTTATAAGAATTAATCTTTTTATAAAGGCAAGGGACCGAAAGAAAAAAAAGGATGGGAGATTTGATTAAGCTTATAAAAAAGGAAAATAACCGGAAACATAAATAAGAAAAAAAACTAATCATTTTCGAATATAAAGGTTTATAGGATGAAGTAACCAATGATATGCATATGGAATCGTTCAGTAAATTGCTATATGTACATTGTTTTATGCGTTATTTGTTTCACTTATGAGAACAATATTTTGCAACAACTTGGGTAGTTTGGTTTTGTTGGTTTAGTTTGGTTTTACGGCGCAGTACAGTTCATATAGCGCAGGAACGAGAAAGATAATATAGCTAAACTCGGGTGTTACAAACTTCTAAGCAACACTATCGGCCAAAACCACCTTTCCTATACACATTTAGTCCCCTCTTACGATCATGTATGGATAAACGACTGCAAATCTTATGCTTCAACCATTATAAGCAATCCCTCAGCCACAAAGAGCATGCAATCTGCAATCTGGTAAGGCTCGACCTAAACAGCTTGCCGCACAAATAAGAAGGCCGCTACAATTTAGTAGTGTGTCATGTCCTTCATAGAAAAAAAAAGAAGAAAAATATTTGTAAAGCAAAATACATCGTTACTTAATGGGAGCACGATGTTTCCAAAACAATTGCTTATGAAGCAAATTGAATACGATGATTTGTGATAACGGAAATCATTATCTTTTACTGACGTCATTACATCAGTACATTACTTGACCAAGAATTGAAAACAAAACATAACAAAAGACATTTAACGAATCGTCATAGAATCGTACAATGAACAATTTGAACGACAGGAAGACTTAACTTCACAGTCCTCATTTAAGCAGATAATATTTCCTTTCTAATCAAAACAGCATTGCAGGCTTACCAACAAACATCGTCTGAAACTGACGTTTGTTCGTTATGAAGTATGGAAATACCAACGAGCGTGCCGAATTCTCGCCGATTCAGTAAATGTACAAATGAGATAACATTGTTTTTTTTTTGGGGGGGGGTGTTGTTTTTTTTTCTTGACATATCTGGTAAAAAATGATCTCGCAGAAGTATTAAAAACAGCAAAAAAAAAACATGAAAATTGCAGACCCATTTTGATCTTTAAAGCTCATTAATCGTCTAATTATATAAATATTTGAATTTGCTGAACAAGTCCTCTGATTTGTTAAATGATCAATTTCAAGTGAATTCTTTGACTGTATTTCAGTTTGTTAAGGTTTTTTTTTCACGTTGTCTGTTTAACATTATTGATTCAATTTATTGCTTACACATATGTTCACCTTAAGGAAGCTCTGACAATGGCATCGGGAAATACAATCGTGGCTAATAGACTTGTTTCAATGTTTGTTTGTTTCAATTTCTGTTTGCTTGAGTATCTGTATCCGATAAAGTGTAGAATTCTTGTGCCTGATTTACAAAGTAATACATGAATGGTTGTAAATCGGGAGCGTCCGGAATTTAGTCTTCAAAACTGTATTTATAATAGCACCACAATGATTTCTTACACACATAGAAATGATAGCACTTTAATTTTGGGTAACTGCTTGTGTAATGTTTTATCGCATCAAAACCGGTTTAAGATAAGCCCAGCTGAAACCGATATTATTTCTATTCTTACAAGACAAAGTAAGGGAGATGACTAACGCTATTTTTTCAAGTGGAGATACCTTTCGCTGCTGATTTTCGTATAACACTGCTCGATTTCATATCCTACCGAGGCTAACATATAGAAATGATTACACAAATGAAATATGAAAAAAGAAATGTTATTTTATCAAGTTTTCAACACTTTAAACTTAGATGTCAGACTGGACTGTATTGTGTTTACACATCATTGATGATTAATCATTATTGTCAGTTTAACATTACGTCATTCTGGCGCCTTTATGAATGAGTTGCATATATAGGATGGCGTAATTACGCTGGTTACGAATATATTGGCGCCGATTTGTCTCATATTCTTTATAATCAAACCTGTAGCCTTACGGTATGTGAGATGTTATTTTAGCATTATATGAAAAGAAAGAGAAAAGAACGGGGGTACAAAAACATGTTTTATTATTTTTGCCTTAAAAATGCTTTGTAAACAATATCGAGGGGGGGGGGAGAGAAAAAATCAGGCGCATTTACATGTAGAATCTTTTCATACAGACATATTTCGTCTACAGTGACAATTATATTTTATGATTGCACCGCAAAATTATAATATATATTTGTCCACTGAAAGGCATGTAATAATTTCTACCAAACATATTGATTTACGCTTGACATATTGCTTCGAGCTATAACAACTTCAATATTGAAAAGGAATTCACCACCTTCCATTCAGTAACAAACTATTAATATACGAGGCATTTTATCACCTTTCTAGTGACTACTTGTCAGAAAAGTATACAAATTTACTGTATGTATATACATGTTACACACATTTACGAGGACTTAATATACTGACAGAAGAACAATTATTTTGTAGAAAACAATCCCTACGATATTGTTTTCGTCTTTTGGTCAAGTACATTTTAAATATAAGAACAAAAATATGTTTTATATAAAGCAAGAAGCACAAGGGTAGTTTATACATTGGCACTGTATGAAGAAATGTTACATTTTCAATCCATGAATATTGTCAAATAGGACATTTTTGTTGTATTTGTGGTACTTTTAGTTATTTTTATTTGGCTTTATTCTAGTTTGGTGCTTTCAGTACACCTTACTGAATTAATATTTAAACACCCTTAGGATATATTGCCTGCTTTCTAAATTTGTCTTTTAACTAACTTTTCAGTTAAAAGTTTGCCAATTGTTTTCCCTTTTACGGCACACATTCTGCTTTATGCTTCTGTTCATGGAATGGTACGAAAGTGATGATTGTCATATGAACACATCTTCGGATGTTTCCAAATTTCACATTTCACCATTTTCATATCTTATTGTTTTATAATTATGCTTAATATGGAGATCGTTTTATCTCGGGTGGGTGGGGCATATTAACATATGTCTGAATTAACACAGTATATGTCATACGCCTAAATAGGATAGACGATTTTTGCAAGCTCCGTGTGTCACACACTTAAAGCAACACCAACCGTCCTGCTGGAGCAAAAAGATACATAGACTCTAGTAAAGGCACTTGAAGAAATGCATTTCAATTCTAAAATTGAACAGTTACTTCAGGTTTGAAGTTTTTGTTGGCATACTTTGAGAAATTGATCTGAGCTAGAAAAAAGTCCACACTGTTTGAAGTCGTTCATATCTGCACTTGAGAAAGCAGGAGATACTCCTGAGTATATGAACATCAACTCATATCAACTGTTTGCTTCGTAATCAAACTATTTGAATAATCCTCATTTTAGTTATTTCTTTTTCTTTATTATTAAATGTTTCTCCCTTATTTATTGTTTCTGCCTTAAATTGATTTATGTTTCTTTAATTGTATTTAACAAAATAGTGTTGTTTTGTATGATCAATTCCTTTTTTTTTACTTTGTTCATATTAATAATAATTCTCATTTTAAATATGTTTCTTTTCATAAGATACCCTTTTTAAAATAATTAACGAATTCCTTACGCAGCAGGTGATCTAAGATAATTAGACGAACTGCCAATACAACTATCTGAATAGCAGACATGTCGTGTATGCTTCAGGAATATAAATCAAAACATTTACCACAGACATGTTCCAATACCAGAATAGCAAGCGTTTTTGATCAGAACAAATTGAAAAATGTAGGAGGATTGCATAATATAAGTAATACACAGACAACAGTAACTTGTCCGTATTTGACTTTCCAAGGAATTATGAAAATGAATAATAGAGAATTATTTGTGTCGTCCTTAAATGTGCATAGAGACACTTTGAACCATCTAATCAGTTTTATAACATAACCAAATCATAAGTATTGAAAAATTAAAAAAAGTAGTCACGTTTAGTTATTTTTATTACAAAATGTCAGAATATAATTATTTTTGTTCGACACAGCGACTGCATTTAACTTAACGAGAGAAACATCGGCAAAATTGTGATCAATATTTGTCGTCGTTTGTGGCAAGTGGTAAATGATTTAAAGTGATCAGATTTATAAATATGTAGATAACGTATTTTTTTGTGTCGCCTCTACGGAGTAGTGGCGACATATATGGATCACTTCTCCGTCGTCTATCTGTCCGTCTGTCTGTCCGTCACAAAACTTGTCCTGACTACTCCTCATAAACTACCGGTGCAATTTTATCCAAACTTTACATGAATGATCAGTACCAAGTCTAGTTGTGCACTGTCCGTCGGTCTGTCCGTCTGTCACAAAACTTGTCCTAACATGAAATTGGCCATCATGAGGCGACACATGTGATCACTGATCGCTCTTGTTATTATAAGTGGCTTTTACTATTATAACATATATGTTACAAACAGTAAATGTTATATTAACTAATATAATTGTTTATCAGACATGTTGATGATGTTGATCTAGAATAGTTTTCAATAATGTTTAAATAACGAACTCAAAATAAGGGTAAGTAGGTCACAAATAATCATACTATTTCTGTCTGAAGATGTTTTTCTATTTAATATTTCTATTACAGATAATCTATTGCTAGACGATACAAAGAATGCTATTTCTTATTGCCGGAAGAACCTCATTGGCTTACACTTATACATCGTAGAATAATTGACCAATCCAGGTCAATATGCCAAGTGTAGGACAATATAACCAACTTCCTTAGGCACATTATAATAATGAGTCACCATTATAAATAAAATAAGATACATGATATTAATATCTTAAGATATGCCAATTGTTTAATTTTAGCAGCTTTGAAAATGTGATATTTGAAACAAATAAATACTAAGTTAACGTTATATATTAAACGGACAAATAACAACCTAAACCTAATCATTTACATTATCATCGCATCATAAGTAGAATGATGAAGAATATAAAAATAAAAAACGACGTTTTGATATCTTCAAGTGCATACATCCTCGCGATTTCATCAAAGTTCCATTGCCCCCCGCTACGAAACATTGTCAATAGATCAGCTTTACTTTATTGACAAACAACAAGGTAATATCACAACTGTGTCAGAAAACCATTGAGTTATGTTTGAGAAAATGCAATTGTTGTTGTAAATTTTGCAACTGTTTTTATGGTACACGGGATGTTAATTAAAACATATTGATTGATTGTTTCCCTTGTTTTATCTGGCACAATGTTGTTTTTTAGTAAAATGTCTTCCTCTTTTGATGAAAACATTTTAATTTAAAGGTTAAATCATGTTTTATGTTAACTTTTCTATATAAAGTTCTTAAAATGATGATGATTTGTAGTAAAATATATGAAAAAAAACTGAATCACGTCTTCTTAAATTTAAATATGTATTTATGTTAGTACCCATAGACATTATTCAAATGTATCAATAATAAGTTTGTAAAAATATGCCTGCAAACGTCTAAAGAGATTTTTCCAGATTTCGTCCACAATAATATTGCTTGAGACACATTCACTTAATATATATATATATATATATATATATATATACAATAAGTTTAGGCATTTAATTGTGTCACTGAATTATGCACACACTAAAACAAAAACGTTTTATTAGTTTGATAATTCAATACAGGAACATTTTATCATTTTTAATACAAAAAGTAGTACATTCTTTTTTGTTTTGTAATGAAATATTGTTTAGTATTTAAAATAAAATTTCATTTGATATATCCTATTAAAAATGTGAACCATTATTTTTTAAATACAATATGAGGGTTAAAACTAACTTTTGTTCCCACATAATCGTAAGATATAAAACATCACCATAATAATGACAAAGCATGTTAGTAGTGAATGGGAGGGGGGCACAAATGGATAGAATTTGGGGAACAATGGCACAAATGTGAGCAACGTATGGCCGAGTGTTGGGAAACTTATGGCACACTTTTATAGACCCGGGAAACGTACGGCCTCAAACGTATGGGTCTTTAATAGATGGATAGGGTACACTTAAACTCTCTTACAGGTTTACCATATAATACGAGTATTGTGTTCTAAAAAATAGCCCTTTTTTAACCTGTGCTGTCATGTGTATATTGATCGTTGTGTACTACACTTCAAGTAAACAAATTTAAATTCCAGGAATCGTGTAAACATGAGAATTACTTTCAATATCAAATAAACTTTACTGTACAGTATATTTTGTTATTTTAACAAAATGGGTTGACAATATATGAAAGATATATTCTTTCGGGAAGAATTGTGTTGGTTCTAAAAAGAACATGTATTTTAATTTTTCTATTTTTATTATTTTTTTTTTTTTTTTTTTTTTTTTTTTTTTTTTTTTGATTTTTATTTAAAACAGTACACTAGTATCTCACTGGTTTTTAATCTTCGCTGCTCACTGTTGCTCAGCGTGCTCACTGGTTCGCTGCTCAGTGTGTTGTTCAGTACTATGTGGTTCAGTACTGGCCCGTTCAGTACTGGTATGTTCAGTTTTTCGTTGTTGCTGATGGTGACCTAAAGGGATAACAATCCCATACTAGGGCATGAATCGCAGCTGTCGCTTCCTTCTTTCTTTTTGTCTATCATTCTGTTTGTGTTTTTCCTCTCTCAACTCTCTTTCGGACTTTCTCTATATGACTGAGCATTTTGTTGCATGGTCTCTGTATTTCTACACCGGTACATCATTCTTTCCATCTCTTGCTCCACCAGTGTATGAACTTCAGCATACAGTTGTAGACTTTCGAGTTCAAGAGCTTTAATCTCCGCAATCTTTTCTTCAACCATCTTCATGTTGCCTATGGTGTGTGGTAAGGTGTGTGCCATGTTGACAAATGATGAAAATTGATGGTAGTCCGCTCTTTAAATAGGCACGGGATCGGATTGACCTCATTTTACATTAACCATGATATCAAAGTTATGATATCATGATAACCAATTATGATAAAGAAGACATGGTGTAATGGACCAATCAAATTAGAGCTATGATAGATCATAACGGGGACGTGAATTTTAATGTAAGTGAATTATGAACATTTATTTTACTGATTATAATTATGAATATATGGATTTAAGGGACTTATATATAATGACTTTGATATTTGTATGACAATAATGGTAAGATATTTTCTTTCTGGATGAAATAGGGTGGCCCTTAAAAGGGCCGTTTTTTATCCCCCGCCGAAATGGCGGCGGGAAATATAGAAATAGTTTCCGTCCTTCAGTCCTTCTGTCCTTCATTTTTGTCCGAGCATATCTCAAAAAGTATTTGAGGTATCAACATGAAACTTCATAGGTGCATAGATCTCACTCAGGAGGTGTGCAGTGCACAAGAATGATAACTCTACCAGTAGTGGCAGTCGGATAGCGAAAGGTTTTTAGGGTTTTTTTATCTGGATCAGGGACTAGTGACGTAATTAATCCACTTGAAATTAGGATAATCCTTTTCTACTTGAGACGTATTATTTTTATGTAAGTGGTTATCAAGTGCTCTTGAGATGTCAATTTCCTTTTAAGTTCTTTTCAATTAAAATCAAAATGGCGGTAAGCCTTTAAGGTTCTTTTCAAATTAAATTAAAGATGGCCGTAAGCCTTTCGAGTTATTTTTAAATAAGATTAAAAATGGTGGCGCCTTATTGTTAGGGAATGCTAATAAAGTTCGATACACACAATACATGACATGAATAACGATAATAAAAATAATATATAACAATAATAAGACATAGAACGTAATTGCTGGAGGCCGTTGCTCGGACAGCCGGTCTAACAATTCATGTATTCAACACTGATGATAAGTCAGCTTTACTCTTTTGATTCTGAAAGGAGATTCTTTGACGCTTACCTGAACTGGATTGTACGAGAACGAGCATGGAGGAAAGCAAAGTAAAACCTGACGGATCGGACGTGGCCAATTTCCGACTTGCGTGCATGTTGGAGTTTTCGTTACAGACATATTATGCACAGGCAATTGTTAACAAACTAGGGGCGGTCTAGCGCTCACTGTGTCTTGGTTGCAAATACGAATGCCCGTCACAACTCAGCCACTCATGCATCATGCTGGACCGTGACAGTAAACTTGATTATCACTTCTGGGATGTGTCTGAAACTCTAGACGACGAGCAAATGATCGAGCAGTGGTACGTAAGGCAAACATGCACGGACTTTGACCGTGCCGTCCTTGACTTGTTCATGCTGAAGTACAGTTGCAAGGACTACAGAGAAACTGGTATGAAGGACGACAAGTGGCAGAGAAGCGTTTCTAAGATCGCAAAGACAATACTTGGAATAGAGAAACTTCACTGCTCGGAACAGAAAGAACATATTCCGCAGCACGCATGCGCAATTTTTAGGTAATTTTATTTTTCAACACACACACACACATAACACTTACTGAGCTATATCGATTTAAAGCTGAAAATGGAGAACGGTGACATATTGAGTCAGTTCAAAAGCAGGGATTGCGAATATTTTGTAGACGAAAATGATTCGTTGCTGAAGTTCATCGCTCCTGCGACACTTTTACTCGTGAGTTATATATTGTTGTTTCGAATGCACGATAATACGATATATATATATATATATATATATAGCAGGAAAAAAAGAATGAAGTGATGTCTTTTCCAGTTTACATTGCAATTGTTTATTAACAAAACTGTAATAAATAATTGAAGAGAAATATCAACCGGTTTCACCCGTTAAAGGGATCTTCAAGATAATGACGTTAATAACGTCGCTTGGTAAACACGTCAAAACAGTGTAAAGGGACGTTACTCTTACTGGCCACTGCCAAGGTCCCTATTAAGTGTTTTTTTTCTCTCAAGATATTGATTGGACATTGATATTACACTAAGTTTCACTATGAGCTTGATTAATGACCTAATGTCCTCAAAATCAACAGGGCTTACAATGTATTTACTGACCATGGTAATTGCCCCTACTAAGTTTATAAACTAAAGGTTATTGTTTCTCAATAACTAATAGTTTAAACCAGCCAATGTTTCTCCAGTGAGGAAACATTCCCCTACAGAAGTTACACCTAAGATATCACCAGTTGCATCAAGGTGACATATTGAGTCAGTTCAAAAGCAGGGATTGCGAATATTTTGTAGACGAAAATGATTCGTTGCTGAAGTTCATCGCTCCTGCGACACTTTTACTCGTGAGTTATATATTGTTGTTTCGAATGCACGATAATACGATATATATATATATATATATATAGCAGGAAAAAAAGAATGAAGTGATGTCTTTTCCAGTTTACATTGCAATTGTTTATTAACAAAACTGTAATAAATAATTGAAGAGAAATATCAACCGGTTTCACCCGTTAAAGGGATCTTCAAGATAATGACGTTAATAACGTCGCTTGGTAAACACGTCAAAACAGTGTAAAGGGACGTTACTCTTACTGGCCACTGCCAAGGTCCCTATTAAGTGTTTTTTTTCTCTCAAGATATTGATTGGACATTGATATTACACTAAGTTTCACTATGAGCTTGATTAATGACCTAATGTCCTCAAAATCAACAGGGCTTACAATGTATTTACTGACCATGGTAATTGCCCCTACTAAGTTTATAAACTAAAGGTTATTGTTTCTCAATAACTAATAGTTTAAACCAGCCAATGTTTCTCCAGTGAGGAAACATTCCCCTACAGAAGTAACACCTAAGATATCACCAGTTGCATCAAGGAAGCCGTTTTAAAGGGACATAATAATAAGCTATAATATTATTGTTATACATATATCAAAGTTTTTTTGAATTCAATTCTGGTTTAAGAACGTTTATTAAAACAGTTTCTTTCATTCTTCTTTTGAATGTGTCTGGTTCTCGCATTTTATAGA
Source organism: Ruditapes philippinarum (assembly GCF_026571515.1). Taxonomy (NCBI): domain Eukaryota; kingdom Metazoa; phylum Mollusca; class Bivalvia; order Venerida; family Veneridae; genus Ruditapes; species Ruditapes philippinarum. The sequence goes on from NW_026859480.1 coordinate 147,512, forward strand.
TTGGCATTATATTAAACTTTGGAGTGATGTCTTTTGCGCAAATGGCAATGTGTCGACTGACTGGTAATAATGCATTGTCTGGATTTCGTATATGTTGGTTGTGTAATGTTACTCGATTTCTTAAATTTAAAGTTTTATATTATATTATATATTATATTAAACCTATTAATGAAGGATTGTTTGCATCAAGCATAACTTAGCTATTTCAATTTCAGGTCGGTCAAAGCATCTCTGGAAAAACATCGTACATGCAAAAGTTGGTAGAAATGGGGGAAAGGGTGTTCACGATTCCGCCTTCGAAATACGTATATCTTTACAACATATATCAGGACGTATATAGACAGCACCCTGCACAACGTACATTTTGTGCAGGGTCTGCCGACCAGGTCTGACATAGAGCAATGGACCGACAACGAACGACATCTTGTTCTAACTGTGGACAATCTTTATCACTTAATGATCAACTCGAGGGACATACTCGATTTTTTTTCGTGCTACTTTGTCACCACCTTACCGTGACGGTCATTATAAGCTGTCACAACATCTTTATGAGTTCGAAAAATGCCAAGACAATGACCACGAATTTACATTACATTCTATTGTTTAGACTACAAAATCGCCTTCAGCTATCCACGCTTGGCACTCAGCTTTTCGTGCACAATAAGAAATCAAAACATTTTCTTGGCGTCTACGACGACGTCATGGCGACGGACCAGTACAGCCCATTGATTATCGATCTCAGTCCTCAGGCGAGACATTCCGATTATAAGTTAAGAGCAAACATTTTACCTGGACAGCTACCGGTGATTTACGAACTCGAGTAGTTCAGTCGTGTTTACATCTATATCTTCTATATCTTTACAGAGAGAGAGTTTGCGTGCAAAAGAGAAAAGTGCGAGTTTGAGATCCGACGCGCTTCTGTGATGGACAAGATAGCTCGCCAGATTGACTTTCTGCGCTACTTGATTGTTGCCGTTCCCAGTCAGAGAAAGCAACTTCTTCGAAATCTTTCGCGAGAACAGATACATGTTATATCGGAAAGCTGTCACAATCTGTTAAACGGAACAGTGGAAATCACGGACCGGGACTTTTCCGACTTAAGCAAGTATTTTTGCAGCTTTCACATATTGAAAAAAATGAGAAAGCATTATATATATATATATATATTCTGAAATAAAACAATATTTGTACAGATAAGTGTGTGTGTGTGTGTTTTGCTTCTGCTATATTGTTAATCCATTTATCATTATTGTTGCCTTTTTTTGTTGATAAAAATCGCCATTTTAAGATATAAAGATGTCTGTATGTACACAAATGATATTTTACTACAAATGTACATGACACAAATATCTATTACATTAGAATAAAGAAAACGAAAACACAAAAATATGCAACAAACAGTAAAATAGTATTGACACAATGAAACTCTGGGGAAGTAAACATTATGTACACACACAAGCGCAAAAATAGATAAAAAAAAACGTCACAAACAGTATTTTTAGAAATGGGGACCATTAACAATTATGGTTCAAAACGGAACATATCATTTTTAACTGTAGAGAGCGTAATGTCCGAAACTAACGGAATGGACAGAATCGTAGTGGTAACGTTTCACATCTAAAACGTTTAACGCCCTTTCGAGACGGACACTTGGTACAGTTGGTGCCCGTAATTCCGAACCATATTAACGTTTTCTGTGTGACATTTGTCGTTCCGTAAGCGCTCCTTGTACAGTTCGTGCCGCAGTTCTCTTGAACAGCTCTGCCTGGCCTGCTTCAATCCTTGATCCGTCTTCAGGGAATAGCATTTCGGGGAAAGCGCTATAAATTCCAATCTCACGTGACCAGGAAGCTCGAACTTGACCTTTCCCGGCTGCATTTTATTTATGTCATCTCTCAGGAGATCTCCATCCGGAAGGTTGGAGAAATCGAACATGTGCTTGTATTTCCACCAGAAATCTTGAGGACAAAACTGTCTGTGTCGCCTGCGAGAAATGACACTTTTCCGTCCTTGGAAAGTGCCGGCTTCACAAAATCGTAATAAAACGAATACACGGCCAACTTCGAGAGTTCTAAAATCGCAAAACCCACGGCGATTGGCTTGTTCAATTCAACAACAGATCTGTGCATTTGTACGACTGTGAGATTTTCGCCAAGAACCTTGAGGCAGTCGAATGTCGGCTGCGACACTAAGCGAGTCAAGTGCGTCTCGTTGGTGCATATTCGTACGTCCTTGAAGTAACGGGGAATTTCGAAGCTCTTTCCTAAAATAAACATTTTATAATAACAATAACAATAAGGCTTAGATATCACAATTGCTTGCATCAGATTGCATTGAAATTAAAAGAAGCTACATGTATACAAATGATGGTCAGGGGGATAATTATTGTTCAAAATAAGATTATCTCTTTAACTATAAATGTTTGTTTCTTTTTCAGTACAATATTAATGATCAAAATACGTTGCATTTGCAGGATACCATTAATTGAAATAAAAAGCAAGAAATCAAAATTAACATTTAACGTGGCTCACCAGAAATGAGATTAGCCAAGTTTTTCCCTAAAGATTTGAAGAAAGGGGACTTTGCTGCCTTGCGTTTTTCTAAGCAATACTCCATAAAAGACTTTAACCACTGCACTTGTGTAAATTTGTAAATTTCAGCACTCTGTGTATCTTTGTCACCCTCAGTCCGTGTTTTGACATAGAACTGTAATGTTCTGTAATGTAATGTGTACAGGGTTTTGTTCTTCAGGGTCAATCAAAGACGTTTTTCCGCCGAGACGTTGTTTAACTCTATACCGCATGACTTCGCTGTAGCTTTCGTGTATTCAGACAAGTGTTCGGGTGTGACTGTTATTTGTTCAGGCGCAAGAGGGAAGTCTGAAACGAACACAAATAAAGTCTTGAATAAGTAAAGAAATCGTCTAATAAGAGCATGAATGGACGAGATGATCACATGAATCGTTTTAATTAAAAAGTTTGACTGTATCTGTGGTTTTTTTTTTGTCACTTAAAAGGAAAGGAGACTTTATTATAGTAAATAACTTGACAAGTAAGTTTATAAATAAATAGATGAAAAAATGACAAAATAGGGGCCTCCGTGGCCGAGTGGTTAAGGTCGCTGACTTGAGATCACAGGTCCCTCACCGCTGTAGGTTCGATCCTCACTCGGGTCGAAATCTTTCATGTGAGGAAGCCATCCAGCTGGCTTACGGAAGGTCGGTGGTTCTACCCAGGTGCCCGCTCGTGCCTGAAATAATGCCCGAAGGGGCACCTGGGGTCTTCCTCCACCAATAAAGCTGGAAAAAAATCGACGAAAAAATCTCGGCGGGACGCTCTAGGATGGCCCGACTTGAGTGTACGGTCGCCCATATGGGCTTTCCGGCGGCGACCTTAAATAAACGCATTAAAAAAAAAAGATCAAATAACGAAATGAGTAAATTAATTAATTTAATAAAACAAAATAGCTGGATCAGTAAAATACGACACTTACCGTCATGAATGTCATGTAATTCTGCGGGGTACTCCAAATCAACCTTTAGAATGTAGCCGTGGTCACTGTCGTCTGGAATTGTCTCAAAGTCGAACGTTTCCATCTCGTAGCTCGATGGAAAACAAAACCCATAAAGTCGAAGTCGAGCGGACATCATTGTCGAATTGTAGAGACCATTGAAATCGAGGAAGTTTATGAAACTTACTTCTACTTCTTCGTTGAAGTTCGGCATTTCAGGGTTATTCGCTTTCGCGTCACTTGGATTCCCTACAACTGCGATGCCACCTGTACGACAACATTAAAAGTAGATATGTATGCAAGTAAACAAGTTTAAACTGTGTAGATATTGTGTATGCGGATGTACGTAACTTAATTGTAACTCAACTCAAACCTTAACGATACAGTAAAACCAGTATTCACGAATACTTGAAAATCGAACGAGACTGACACTTCCGGACATTGTTTTTTTTTAATATCTTCGTGTGTTATCAGTAACAGGGTAGACAAGAAGGAATTAGGTGTAACAATACCTCTGATCGCATTTTCTATTATCAGGTGAGCCTCTAGTGACGTCTGAAGTTCGAGGGTGGTCTCCGTGAAGCGAAGTGCACTCTCCCATGCGAAGCTAGCCAGTGTGTAGAATCGCATTGGGTCCAGTTTTAAGTCCTTCCTGGCAATCTGGCGAAACTTCGACAGTATGTCCGACGCGAAGAGGCAGTCTGTAACCAGTGACAGTTGCAGCAGCCCCTTCAGCGTCTTACCTTCCAGGCGATTCCACTCGTCTACCACGGCCATATACTTCTCTGGAGAAATACATGTTCCCTGGAATCTGTCTGAGAACCTTTCAATGGGAGGCATGTTGTATTCCCTTAGCTGATCTGGGCCCTGTATGTAGTCTCTGCACAGACTGATTCGATCCACAGGGAATTCTGTCATTTTTTTTCCTTTCCCACTATATATATAATATAACAAGGGATACAACTCAAAATTGGTCAATTCATAAAAAATAAATAAAAGGCATTTTACGACAAATTTTTCTTCTCTGATTGTTGGACTTTCATGAAAGAATCGATTATTATAAAAAAAAAATGTCCCACTTTGATACATTGACAAGATAATATTAAAAGTTTTCATTTTTACACACGTTCGTAAAATTTCGGCATGTAAAATTACACATGTAAAACTATATCTTATGCAAAGTTATACTCATATGAGAGAGTTTAATCATGTTTTCACATAAATATCAATCACCCACCACCAGCAATGATGCAATCATAAACTTCTGCTACATATAAATCAAGGATTTCTGGTTTGTTTTGATATTTTTAAACTTCAGCTGCCATTTTGTAGTTGCCCGTATGTTCAATAGGTAAATCCAACAACTATTATTGACTGCCACTTTAATGGAAAATGTGTACTAAGTTTCTATTTCTAAAACGCAGTTGTTTCAATTACATATAGAAAACGGTAACCAGTATTGTGAATCGACGGTCTCCGCGAAATCGACGGTGTCCGGTCTCTATATTTCTAGGAGGCACTCGAGACAGATAAATCAAAAATAGATTTCTATATACATTTGTATTCATTTAAGAACGTAAAAATATATACCTTTTCATACTTGGTATATTTATTAATGATTTGGAATTTTTTTAATCAAGTAATATGTTTATTTAATCCATATATTGTATAACCGTGTTGGGATAATGTACGCTTTTCGGTACCGGAGACCGTGAAAGACCGGAAACGTCGTCTATCGCGCGTTGTAAACACGCGGATCTTGTCTTCTGTTGTTTTCTGGAGAATCATTCAAAAAAGACAAGGTAAACTGTGCAAATGGAACAATATTTTACATAATTATATAATATCATATTAAATATTACTTATAAAGTGCCACATAGCGGCAATCCACTCCACATTTTGTAAACAACATGCCGGCAACTTGAATCATCATTATGCCATAAACATTGATTGTGCAATCTAGATCCAAATTTTCCTGCTATATATATTCTTCAAATATAGAAGATCAGAATCCGTAAGTAATGCCTAAAACGACAATATTGAAAATTGTTGCAGCCACGATTTAATTTAGCGTGTTCATGGACCACACTCGAAAATGAATGATACATAATTTTGTAACGTTTGCAGTTAATGTATCTGTAAATTAAATTTTCAAGATGAACTGTAAGCAAAATGAAGCAATTAACATTGCCATCAGTGGACATAATTTATTAATTCTTGGACCAGCAGGTACCGGAAAGTCATTTACTGTTTGTGAGATTTATAAAAGAATGTTGAAAGATGGAAAACGTGTAAAAGTAACATGTACAACAGGTATTGCTAGTTCTGTATATCCAGAATCTATGTCCGTGTGCACTGTTCACAAATATTTGGGTTTGAGTGATGGGCGATATAATCCAAAAGAAATCAACAATGTTCATGCAAACAACCCGTTTTATAGCTATGTTGATGAAAACTTAAATGTAGACTGTATAGTTATAGACGAATGTTCTATGCTGAGTAGAAAAATCTTTGAATGTGTTATAGCAGTCTGCCAAAAGAAGAAATGCCATATGCAGTTGATCCTTGTAGGAGACTTTTATCAACTCCCACCTGTATGTAATTTATTACTTGATGATGACGGTCAGTTTTGTTTTAAAAGCCCATTTTTCCCTTCTGTGTTTAAACATACAATTGTTCTTAATGAATGTATTAGAATAAATGAGGCAGGTCTACTTAAAGTCATCACAGAACTGTTTAAAGGAGACATATCTGATCTGAAGAAGGGGAGACATATCTGCATAGTTTGAACAGACAATTACCATTTGAATTGTCACAAAAAAGTTTCAAGTTATTTTCAAGAAACGATTTTGTTGATGATTACAATAGAAGTTGTTTATTAAAACTTCCTGGACATATGTTTAAGTATTTTCCCAAGGATTCAGGAAATACTGTATTTCTGAAAAAAACATTAAAGATTGGTTGTCCTGTAATTTTGTTACATAATATATCGGACAGACTGTTCAATGGATTGATAGGTCATGTGCACAGTGTTGAAAATTTCCTAATGATATTAATTCCTTCATAACATTTATTTTAATCATGAAAAGAAAATAAACTGTGCAATATATTTCTATAACTACTTAAAATCACTTTTTTTAAAGTAAGTATATCAGTTATTTATGTGTTCAATAATGGCTTACAATACAAAGTAGGCATTAACAAAATAAACTGAAAAAGAAATATTATATTTCATTATTTTACATTTATTTTGAAATAAAAATTTAAAAGTCTAAAATCAGAAAATTGAATGGTATATATTTATGTAATTATGACATTAAGTGGACATTTGCAGTGTTACTTACTTCGTTTCATATAAAATGTGTCATTATTTTTATATTTCAATTTCAGTATTTGATTCTGCATGTAATAAAAACATAGCAGAGAGAGAGAGAGAGAGCAGTATCCAATCAAACCAGCATTCGGTTTAACAATTCATAAGGCTCAGGGAATGTCGTTAGATAGGTAAAAAAAAACAGGTTTAAAATTGTTCAATTCAAGACCTAAATATTAACAGCATTTTTATTTTATATTCAATTAATGAATTATTATTGAAACATTTTCTGAGATTTTATAACGATTCTCCTTGCTTAAACTTTTATTATGATTTTTTATTAGAAATATAAGGACAGTAAATAAATTTGTTATTGCGATTACATAAATAAACTGATAATCATTATTACATAATTTTGGTATAATACACTAAATAAAAAGTTTCATCATAATTAATAGTTTGACCAATATATATTTCTTTCAGTGTGGAGATTGACTGCCGGGAAATATTTCAACCTGGGCAATTGGGAGTTGCTTTGTCAAGGGCCAGAAATGAAAAAGGACTCCGTGTAATAAATTTTCATAAGAGATATGCTGTGAAACCACCTACCATCGTTGGCAATTTTATGCAGCAAAATAATAAGTCATCAAACATTCTTAGCAATCTAACTTGCTGCAATACTCAAATTAGGTGTGTTCTTAATTTGTTTTAATTTGCCCATAATGATATTGAAATATAACTTGATTAGTATAACATACTGTTACAATTTACATAATATTATATATATATATAACCAGGTACATAATTGAATATGAAAAATTAAATATTTATAATTAATCTACAATGAAAAATGATAAATATTCATATAATCTGAAGTTAAATGAAATACCATATGATCCTAACTATCTACAACATAATAAAAACAAATTTGTAAATGTTATGCTAAATAAATATCAATGATGAATGATATGTACATATTTTGTACCTTCAAGTTAACATGTATAGTTTGCTGAAAACTGATCATCCAAGCCTGTCTTCGTCCAGAACTGCTGAAAAATGAAAAAGAAAGGTATAATTTTTTAAATATTTTAAATTATTGATTTATAATGATAATACATAAATTTTTTTAATGCAATCATAACCTGTTGTAATCGTTTATGAAATTTAAATATTGTTTGATTATTTCAACATACTGATACATATTTCATATATGAAATGCAAACATGGAACAATCTTCTAAATGTTTATCCTAAATACCAGTCAATGATGATATGTAAATAGTTCTTACCTATAAGTTAACATGTATAGTTTGCTGAAAATTGATCATCCCAGCCTGTCTTCATTGTCTTGGATGTGAACTGTTAAATCATTAATTTGACGGGAGAATAAATTCCAAATTCCTGTATATATGTCTTATGAAGAATGTAAATTAAATAAATTGCACATGTTTCAGTTTTAGTAGCAAAGTTAATGAAACTGCTATCACAACAAACATTCAGTCAGACTTATCATCAGATACACTTCCAGAAGTGCTGAAAAATGAAAAGGAAAGGTATAAATTTTTAAATTATTAATTTAATGAATTTAAAATTTATTTTTATCAATATATTTCATTACTGATTTAATAAAGAAATAAAATAAAATTTCTAATCATTGAATGTATCACAAATGCCTTTTACAGATTATGCTTTAATTAAACTGAGTAAGTAAAGGTTTTGTCAATGATGTTTTTTAAGATACATGATAAGTTGTTCTTGCATATGTCTTTCAGTATTTTATTTTAACTTTAGTATGTGTAAGGTAAATTTTGATTTTTATGGAAGTAAGTGGCACGAATTTGTTTTTTTTAATCATTTCCTTTTATATTTGTATGTCAATCCATTTGCTACATAGAAACAGTAATAGATTTTAACATTCATTACATATAAATAATGTTTTAGATTCTTACCATGAGATATCTGTCTTTTTCATCTTCTTTTGGGATCTGTTACATTTATCCTCTGACACAGTGAACTCCTTTCGTTTTCCCATCTTATCTCCTACTGAGATTTTAAACGGATATGCTGGGGCTTTAGTGGATGCGTTTGCTTTTTTAGAAACTATATTTTGCCCTATCAAAATATTATTTATTGTATTTTTGTATTGCTGAACTGTAGGGTTTGTGTTTGCACCATTGTATGTCGATCTTTAGTGATTAAACATATTCTCTATGACATCCGAATTTACAATTGATTGTGTTACATAAAGGCTTGTTTTTCTTGTCAAAACTTCTTCACATAATACGATAAATCCATTTATACAACAGTGAATGTCCTCTAAACATTGAGTTGACATTAAACATTTTGATTTAGCTTTTTTACTGATATTTGTATTGTGAATTTGTGTTTGCCAGGTTTCAAACCAACTGTCTACTGCCTGAAGTTGAGTTATTCTGTCATCATTCATCTCTCGGATTGGTTTGTTATTGCGGAAGATTTTTATCATGATGGATGTTTGCTGCAGAAGTTTAATTGCCCCATTAAGTACTGATCCTTTTCCCCCCAAATTATGCTTATAGATTTGCATTCCATGAAGCATTTCAGAATTAAGTACATCTTCAGCCAAAAAGTTTCGCATTTTCAGTTGAGAATCTGGGAAAATGTGATCATTTGTTATTTTTTTATGAAGTTGGAAGCCATTTTGTTTATCCCATTGATAAAAGTCTATAAACATTTGCCATTGAATTTCTAATTTATTTGGTAAGGCTAGTAATCTTGTACTGTTTTGTTGAATACCGCTTTTAATGTTGTTTCTGATTTTTTTAACACATGTGAAATGTCCATAATAAATATGACTGGTGTTGATGAACAGACACTTGGTGTAATATATTTTCTTAGTTGATTGGCAAGGCAAATATGCATGAAGTTCCTGTTAGCCTGGGCGCCATCCATACAGGTAAACAAAACTTTGAAACCATATGAGGTAAGGTACATTACTGCTTTCCAGAATATCGAATAAAGTTCTGATGCCTGTACTGTATCTGTTACAAAAATGCAAAAGGGAATCTGAATCCATTTACACTTAGGGATAGTAACTGGAGAATGTGGGTACCTTTTTTTTCTTTCCCCTTTTCGAAGTTGGTTGCAAATATCACCCTCTTCACCTAATTCTGTAAACCCGGTTAATTCTAAAACCGAACCTGTACTTTCTAGCATGACATCTTGCTGTATTGACATTTCATCAAAAATGATTCCCCCTACTTTTTCCTCATCAAACAGGTCAATTCTATTGGCTTATTCAAGCATCCACTGAAAATTTCTTTGATCAAATCCCGGATCTTGTTTTCAAAGCATTCCTATAGGAAATCAATATTGATTTTGAAGGCTTAATCAAAATGTTGCTTTGTTGTAGAAATTCATAGCATTTTGGGCTGCGGTTAAATAGTTGCAGACATGTTATTATAAAGTCTTTTGACCAAAGTCTACCATTTGGGTGTTTTACAACATTATCAGACTGTTCAATCAACATTTTTATCATTTCTGGTGGAGCATTGGGGAATATTTTCTTTATTTCATCAGCCTTTGAAATATATGTAGACTGTTTTGTTGCAAATTATCATTTTGTTCTTTTTTTTTTTGTTCAGATATGCAGTTTGGATCTGACATGTTCTACAAACATTTGTTTTGCTATTTATTGGCACAGCTCTTGAACATGATAAACTTCTTAGAGATTTAAATGCTTCAGAATTTACTGTCCACAAATCTAATGTTTGAAAATTGCTGACAACAATTGATTTCTTATACTCCATACCATTGCACATTTTTATCACTTTCTAAATAGAAAACACTGATGTAATGGATGATTTAGTCATCTGATATGTACCATCAACATTTAAACTCTGTAACTTCACTTTTCTATCACCAACAAAGAAATCAAATGTTCCATCTGGATGGAATTGTACATATTTACTGACTCGGTTTCCATTTGATTTACATCCAGTATCCATTTCAAAGACAACCTTCTCTTGTGAAGTACTTATAAAGTCACAGAAGGATGGTTTTAATTCACATATTTTATCAAAACTGATATCAGTATCATTCAGTCTTTCCAAAGATCTTATAACCACTCCCCTGTAAACCGTTTTCGATACCTAGCAAATTACTTTCCTTGCACGTTCACATTCTGGAAAAATATTTTTCAAGTAGTCTATGAATGTATTTTTACTTGCAAAATTTCCAAGTCCACTTTCCAATACTTCAAATTTGTATGAGTCATACAAATTGTTAATTTCTGTCTCTCCATCTTCATCTGTTTGAAGTCTTGACATTAACCTGAAGTGAAAGCGAACATTTGAAATCTATATAGCAATATATGTAAATACCATGTTTAACATTTAATAAAATATGTATTCACAACGTTAAACTTGAAAAAATAAAACCTATATTATGCTTTCCGAAAAAGAGGCAATATATTGTTTTCCTAATGTTGGCCGGAGGGCCGTCTGTCTGTCGGTATACCACATGGTTTCGGCTGATTAATTAACAATAATTTAACATATTTATTGGTTTTAATTAGTAGATGACACTTTAGGTCAAACTTCATGGTCACAGGTCGAACATATAGTTTCATCTGATTATCTTAAAGCAGCATGCCTCAAGATTATTGCTTATTTTCATGAAAATTTTGAAAATGTATTATAAAGTATAATATTGTATAGTAACCAAAAGGAAGGAACTTAAACATTATCAAAGACACTTACAACCCATGCTTATTACAAGAAGAGGTCAAAATATGCAAAAATTGCCCTTACTTTGTTATTAACGCAGTAGAAATATAGTTATAAATAATGATAAATTAGCAGTTAATCACTCATAATATGCAAACTATTACTTTAATCTTGAATTTTTCTACATTTTTCTCAACTTTGATTTTATTGATATATTTTAGCTCATGTGGAGGCATGCTGCTATAACAACTGTTTATCACAATATCTTCATATTTCACATACTGATCGGTCATTACTAGTAGTTGACCCCTATTGATTTTTGGGTCAGACAGTCAAAGGTCAATGTCACAGGGGCCTTAAATTTCAGAATGGTTTTACATGTTATTCTGATAGCTTTAATTCAGTTTCAATCCATATGTTGCTCATAAATTTTAATTGAACTCTATGGAGTTGTGGCAATATATTGGGATGACTTCTTGGTTGTCAGTCTGTCACAAAACTTGTCATGACTACTTCTCATAAAATACTGGTGCAATTTCATCAAAACCTTAAAGGAATGATCAATAACATGTCTAGTTGTGCATGTCCAAATACATCTTCTTTTTTTTAAAAAATAGAAAGAGTTAGAGCTTAAATATTTGGCATGTAACATTGTCTGGTCTAGGTCACACTTAAAGGTCAAAGGTTAATAGAGTCTGTTATATCGTATATTTTGTTTCCCTTCCATAAATTATTCCTAGATCAAGGGATTTTAAAAATACTGCTCAAATAATCACAATAATAAGAACATATGTCAGGCGCAAAACATGGGTCCCTACCTCCAAGATCACACTTACAGGTCAAAGATAAACATAGTCTGTTGTAGGGTATATTTTGTGCCTGACCTATAACTTCTTCATATTTCAATTAACTGATTTTGAAAATACTTGGCACAAATAGTTTCAATAATAAGACAATATGTCATTTACAACACCTGCACCAATATCTCCTAGGTCAAGGTCACACTTACAGGAGATACCATATAATCTAGACCTGCAGAGCTTGGCTCGTTTAAAAAAAAAACTGTACAAAAATAACGATGTTATGGAGATGGGGGTCTTTTGGAGACGAAAATTTGCCAAGAATTTACTGTTTCGTATGAAACCGCCAATGTTACGATGTCTAAGTGTGTTTACAAACTTTTAAATGAGAGTTATGTGGACGAAACTTTTGCAATTTGATTATTAATTGAAATTGTAATTAACCTTTTGCATGCATATTTTTAATGATATACACCTTTGCTTGTTTATTAAAAAAATGATCTAAGACATGCGTTCTTCTATATATTCATATACAAATCCTGAAATATAAGTATACTTATACTTGTAATTCTAGTGGTAATTTCGATGATGATGAGGACAGTTATAACAACGATGTTAAAACCCCCCTCCCAAAGAAAATACAACAAACAAACAACATCCCTTTTCAATATGACAAGCGATGCCCCCCTCTCCTCGCCCCGCCCCGTCCGCCCCCATATTTTAGAAAATTATACATAAAATCGTTGATACAATTGTTGTCATTATCACCTGGATTACTTTTGTTATCATTTTTTGTGGTTATTGTCGTTACAAAAGCAACTGTCACAAACTATGTCAAATAGGAGGCAAATTTCATGGTGTCCATCTCAATATTTAGGTGTATTCTCTTTTTGCGAAAAACTAGAGAAATCGAGCTGGAAATAGTTACCGATTTTTTCAATATTTACCTCCCTTGCCGAAGTGGCAGCCATTTTCGGGGGTACAGTCGATATTATAATATAGTTGAAAAAGTTCATCATTCTGCCAGTTGATATGTGGTTTTACTCGTGTGACCGATTGTGTCTTTAGTCACAAGAGATTGAAATTCTATCAATTATCGCTCAAAAGTTCCATTTAAAAAAAATCAATACCTATATATAAAAAAAAAAACATTTCTTTTATATAAAGGTATGGATTTTTTTTTAAATCGGACTTTTGATCGATTGTTGATAGAATTTCAAGCTCCTGTGGTTTAGTATAGAAAATGCACGAATAGTGGAAGTTAAGCTTCAAAGTCATCAGATGACATTGCATTTAAACAAAATTTATAAACAGGAAAAATAAATCAACAACAACAGATACAACGATATATATACTTTAATGATAATAACGTTCATGGCGTTTTGTTTGCATACAAACAAGGTATAAAGAAGCACTTCGATAGCCAAAGAAACAATACAATTGTAATTCATAGTAATTGCAGAATTGACAATGTTGAAGGCAGCATCGTAGGAAGGATCAGAAACACCGAGACAGGTTCGGAGATCGTTCTGGGAAGACCCGGACTGATGGCTTTTTTTAAGTCTTTCGAACTGGTCATTACCATTTCGAAGAGATTGTCGCGACGAGCCAAATTCCCCCTGTTGAGATCATCACCCTCTCGGACGACGAGGCCACCACCCCGAGAAGGCCGGGGTTAGGTCATTCTTTGAGGAGAATCCTAGAATATTCTCCATCGAATAACAGCGACAATGATAACGATGATGACGATGAATCTGACGAAGGAATATTCTTCAGCCAAACAAAAAACCAGACCAGTCAGTATCTGAAAATTCGATTCAGTACGAGGACGACTGTGAAATCCAGATGATTTTAAATATGAACAGTACGGAGATGATCGGCCTGACAAACGACGACGACGAGGAAAGACAATCAGAATTCGAGGAGGAGGAAGAGGAGGCGAGTGACGTTGAAGAAATTGGATCTGAGACGGACTATGATAGCGATTGGTCCACCAGTGTAGACATGGATGAGGAAATGGAGGAGGGGTGCATATGGAATGCGAACGGGCCAGTCAGTCCGGCCATCTGACTGCTGGACCTGCCAAGCAATTTGCTGCAGGAGATACCATATAATCTAGACCTGCAGAGCTTGGCTCGTTTCAAATGAACCTGTACAAAAATAAACGATGTTACGGAGATGGGGGTCTTTTGGAGACGAAAAATTTGCCAAGACTTTACTGTTTCGTATGAAACCAACAATGTTACGATGTCTAAGTGTGTTTACAAACTTTTAAATGAGTGTTATTTGGACGAAACTTTTGCAATTTGATTATAAATTGAAATTATTTTAATTAACCTTTTGCATGCATATTCTTGGTTTTACATGTTATTCTGATAGCTTTAATTCAGTTTCAATCCATATGTTGCTCATAAATTTTAATTGAACTCTAAGGAGTTGTGGCAATATATAGGGATGACTTCTTCGTTGTCAGTCTGTCACAAAACTTGTCATGACTACTTCTCATAAAATACTGGTGCAATTTCATCAAAACCTTAAAGGAATGATCAATAACATGTCTAGTTGTGCATGTCCAAATAAATCTTCTTTTTTTAAAAAAATAGAAAGAGTTAGAGCTTAAATATTTGGCATGTAACATTGTCTGGTCTAGGTCACACTTAAAGGTCAAAGGTTAATAGAGTCTGTTATATCGTATATTTTGTTTCCCTTCCATAAATTATTCCTAGATCAAGGGATTTTAAAAATACTGCTCAAATAATCACAATAATAAGAACATATGTCAGGCGCAAAACATGGGTCCCTACCTCCAAGATCACACTTACAGGTCAAAGATAAACATAGTCTGTTGTAGGGTATATTTTGTGCCTGACCTATAACTTCTTCATATTTCAATTAACTGATTTTGAAAATACTTGGCACAAATAGTTTCAATAATAAGACAATATGTCATTTACAACACCTGCACCAATATCTCCTAGGTCAAGGTCACACTTACAGGAGATACCATATAATCTAGACCTGCAGAGCTTGGCTCGTTTCAGAAAAACCTGTACAAAAATAAACGATGTTATGGAGATGGGGGTCTTTTGGAGACGAAAAATTTGCCAAGACTTTACTGTTTCGTATGAAACCGACAATGTTACGATGTCTAAGTGTGTTTACAAACTTTTAAATGAGAGTTATGTGGACGAAACTTTTGCAATTTGATTATTAATTGATATTGTAATTAACCTTTTGCATGCATATTTTTAATGATATACACCTTTGCTTGTTTATTAAAAAAATGATTTAAGACATGCGTTCTTCTATATTACATATACAAATCCTGAAATATAAGTATACTTATACTTGTAATTCTAGTGGTAATTTCGATGATGATGAGGACAGTTATAACAACGATGTTAAAACCCCCCTCCCAAAGAAAATACAACAAACAACAGCATCCCTTTTCAATATGACAAGCGATGCCCCCCCTCGCCCCGCCCCGTCCGCCACCATAGGTTAGAAAATTATACATAAAATCGTTGTTACAATTGTTGTCATTATCACCTGGATTACTTTTGTTATCATTTTTTGTGGTTATTGTCGTTACAAAAGCAACTGTCACAAACTGTGTCAAATAGGAGGCAAATTTCCTGGTGTTCATCTCAATATTTAGGTGTATTCTCTTTTTGTGAAAAACTAGAGAAATCGAGCTGGAAATAGTTACCGATTTTTTCAATATTTACCTCCCTTGCCGAAGTGGCAGCCATTTTTGGGGGTACAGTCGATATTATATAGTTGAAAAAGTTCATCATTCCGCCAGTCGATATGTGGTTCTACTCGTGTGACCGATTGTGTCTTTAGTCACAAGAGCTTGAAATTCTATCAATTATCGCTCAAAAGTTCGATTTAAAAAAATCCATACCTATATATAAAAAAACATTTCTTTTATATAAAGGTATGGATTTTTTTTAAATCGGACTTTTGATCGATTGTTGATAGAATTTCAAGCTCCTGTGGTTTAGTATAGAAAATGCACGAATAGTGGAAGTTAAGCTTCAAAGTCATCAGATGACATTGCATTTAAACAAAATTTATAAACAGGAAAAATAAATCAACAACAACAACAACAGATACAACGATATATATACTTTAATGATAATAACGTTCATGGCGTTTTGTTTGCATACAAACAAGGTATAAAGAAGCACTACGATAGCCAAAGAAACAATACAATTGTAATTCATTGTAATTGCAGAATTGACAATGTTGAAGGCAGCATCGTAGGAAGGATCAGAAACACCGAGACAGGTTCGGAGATCGTTCTGGGAAGACCCGGACTGATGGCTTTTTTTTAAGTCTTTCGAACTGATCATTACCATTTCGAAAAGATTGTCGCGACGAGCCAAATTCCCCCTGTTGAGATCATCACCCTCTCGGACGACGAGGCCACCACCCCGAGAAGGCCGGGGTTAGGTCATTCTTTGAGGAGAATCCTAGAATATTCTACATCGAATAACAGCGACAATGATAACGATGATGACGATGAATCTGACGAAGAAATATTCTTCAGCCAAACAAACAACCAGACCAGTCAGTATCTGAAAATTCGATTCAGTACGAGGACGACTGTGAAATCCAGATGATTTTGAATATGAACAGTACGGAGATGATCGACCTGACAAACGACGACGACGAGGAAAGACAATCAGAATTCGAGGAGGAGGAAGAGGAGGCGAGTGACGTTGAAGAAATTGGATCGGAGACGGACTATGATAGCGATTGGTCCACCAGTGTAGACATGGATGAGGAAATGGAGGAGGGGTGCATATGGAATGCGAACGGGCCAGTCAGTCCGGCCATCTGACTGCTGGACCTGCCAAGCAATTTGCTGCAGGAGATACCATATAATCTAGACCTGCAGAGCTTGGCTCGTTTCAAATGAACCTCTACAAAAATAAACGATGTTACGGAGATTGGGGTCTTTTGGAGACGAAAATTTTGCCAAGACTTTACTGTTTCGTATGAAACCGACAATGTTACGATGTCTAAGTGTATTTACAAACTTTTAAATGAGTGTTATGTGGACGAAACTTTTGCAATTTGATTATAAATTGAAATTATTTTAATTAACCTTTTGCATGCATATTCTTAATGATATACACCTTTGCTTGTTTATTAAAAAAATGATCTAAGACATGCGTTCTTCTATATATTCATATACAAATCCTGGGATATTTAAGTATACTTAGACTTGTAATTCTAGTGGTAATTTCGATGATGATGAGGACAGTTATAACAACGATGGCAAAAAAAACCAACAAACAAACAACATCCCTTTTCAATACGACAAGCGATGCCGAATTGGACACACTAAAGTTACCCATTCTTATCTCCTCACGAATGACAATGCCCCTTTCTGTGTAGGCTGTAATGAAAATTTTACTGTCAAGCATTTTCTTCTGGAATGTCATGATTTTTCACAGGCCCGTAACAGATTTTATAATGTAAACTCACTCAAAGAACTCTTTAATACAATTCCATCAAAAAACATCATCGATTATTTGAAAGAGATAAACTTGTATTCAAAGATCTGATTGGCTCTTTTTTTATTTTTATTTACAATGTTTTACATAATAGTTTAAGCCTATTTCAGCATTCGGCACGATATGGCCATTTATGTGTTGACGTGCCGTAAAATCCAAACAAACAAACAAACAAACGACAAGCGATGCCCCCCCCTCGCCCCGCCCGCCCCCCATAGATTAGAAAAATAAACATAAAATCGTTGTTACAATTGTTGTCATTATCAC
The DNA here is from genome assembly GCF_026571515.1 of Ruditapes philippinarum. Taxonomy (NCBI): domain Eukaryota; kingdom Metazoa; phylum Mollusca; class Bivalvia; order Venerida; family Veneridae; genus Ruditapes; species Ruditapes philippinarum. The sequence goes on from NW_026859480.1 coordinate 165,635, forward strand.
CTGGATTACTTTTGTTATCATTTTTTGTGTGGTTATTGTCGTTACAAAAGCAACTGGCACAAACTGTGTCAAATAGGAGGCAAATGTCATGGTGTTCATCTCAATATTTAGGTGTATTCTCTTCTTGTGAAAAACTAGAGAAATCGAGCTGGAAATAGTTACCGATTTTTTCAATAATTACCTCCCTTGCCAAAGTGGCAGCCATTTTTGGGGGTACAGTTGATATTATAATATAGTTCAAAAAGTTCATCATTCTTCCAGTCGATATGTGGTTCTACTCGTGTGACCGGTTGTGTGTTTAGTTTTGTGTGTTTGAAGTTAAACTTCAAAGTCATCAGATGACATTGCATTTAAATAAAATTTATAAACAGGAAAAACTAATCATCAACAACAACAACAACAACAGCTACAACGATATATATACTTTAATGATAATAACGTTCATGGCGTTTTGTTTGCATACAAACAAGGTATAAAGAAGCACTTCGATAGCCAAAGAAACAATTAAATACATTGTCTTTCTGATGTGTTCAAAATGTATGTATTTCTAAAAAAAAAGATTCAAGATTAGCAAAAAATTGGCGCTCAGTTTTATGTTATCTTGATTATTTTGAAAGAGACAAAATACACCAAAAAGAACTAATAGCCATGGTTTAAGCCAAAAGTCTTCCATATAAATGTACACGGTTTAAAACAAAACAAAAGATAAAGTTTATATACAACAAACTTATTAAACGGGCACTCACTTGAAGAATGTACGAAAGGCTATAAATTAAAGCATAAAAATCTCAACATCAACAACAAAACTAACACGTATATATACATGCTTAGCAAAATAACACAGGAAACAGCCTCTAATCAAACAAACAGAAAAACCTAACAGAGAGATTAAAAAAAAAAAAAAAAAAAAAAACAATTCTAAATTACTGATGTTAACCACGTATTTGATTAAGAAAGAAAACATAAATTAAAAAAATGAAATATAAAGTTAGATTATTTTACTTTCGTTTTAAAGACCGTACACTTCATTGCTTTAAAATTTACATTTAAAAAGTAGAAGTAATTTTGACAATTCGTTTATGCGTTGTTTAGTGTCCGCATTTCCGTTGGCCCAATTTACATCAGATCGTATAGGTTGAAGTGCCACTGTCACGAACTACGATTCAAAACTATGGATTATTGTTATATGATTATCACTTGATTGTTTAGCATTCAATTTATAATGCTCAGTATTTCTTTACAACTCTTATGTAGTATGTAATAGAAGAAAAAATGATGAAAATAGAATCTTTCTCCGACTGATTTTTAAGGAAAGACTAGACGATTTGCATTGGTAATATGCATATATTTTGTGAAATAAATGCACCATGTTCAGTGTTTGTTTTTTTCCTTCGTTTGTAAATACATGTACGTGCCACGACAAATACTTCTTAAAGTGTTTTACGCCTCACACTCTTACGTAGCATTCTTAGGAAAAACAGTCATTCAAATCTCACTAAGAAAACCTAGACAGGCTTGCACACGTTACTTGTTACATACGTATGAAGACACATTTTCTGAGAATGTATATATAAAGTTTTATGAATTCAAACAAAAACGTATACATTCATAAGTAATACAATAAATACAAAGTACCCGGAATCAAACCATCCTTAAACGTGTTGATGAATTGTAGTTTAAACAAAGAGACACACGCGATAACAGTGTCATACTGACACAAAGAAAGAGATGCAGATAAAAACAGAGTGGACATAGAGAATAATAGTAAACGATAGCACAATACAATACAGTACAATACAATTACAAAACAATTACAATACAATACGACGTTGACAGGCTGCGTAAACAGACATTGCAGCTTTTCGTAAGCTAACTGCGCTATCGTTACAGTGGCATACTTACATCAAGAGATACAGATAAAAGAGAGAACGGAGGTACATTGTTAAATAGACAATGACAGTTAACGATAACATAATACAATAAAATACAATAACAAAACGATACGACATTCACAATTACAAAACAATGCGGCATTTACATACCGATTGTAATGAGAAATCAATCTAAATACACAGAGGTGCCTAATTGGCTATCATTGATGAGTGTGTTGAATTGTAGCTTAAACAATCAAACACACCAGTTTACAGTGGCTTACTGACAGCAAGAGATACAAATAAAAGAAAGCGGAGGTACATTATTAGACAGATAATGGCAGTAAACGTTAGTTAACACAATGCAATATTATTTTTTATTATGCTGATATATATATAAGTGTGATAAACACTATTTTGATCTATAGGTTTAATAAACAATATATAAGTTTAATAAAAATATATTTTTATGATATTTAATGATATTTAATATATTCATTTTTTAATCACTGACAAATTTTTCAAAAGAAAAATACAATCTTTAATTTGTTTGGTTGATGAGTTATAAAAATTGTCAATTTAGATGTGAGCATTATGGAAAGTAGGTCAATCCGGTAGGAAACGTATAAATAGGCCATATTTTGGTCTATGTACATCATTCACTTTTTGAACATTGTGAAACTTCCACTATGTCGTATTCAGAATTAGAGTCGAGAATGGACAGAGTCATGACTCTGTACTCAAGACTGGGCAGGGCAGTGCTGGAATTACAAGAAGAGGTGGAGCGGGTGCAGTACTGCCTTGCTTGCAGGGGCACTCACCCTCAGACTCGACTCCTGAGTGGGTCTATAGGGAGATTGAGAAGCGGCAGAGGGAGACGGCCCTGAAGGAGTTTTTTGCCAGAAGGGGGGGGTGGACTGTGAAGCCTAACAATATTGTTAAAAATGTGTGCATGTCTTTTTGTGGACAGTGCAAATTTTGTACATTCACAGTGAAGTAATAACATATGATTATAACAGGAGCCGATATTTCTGGAAAAAAAAGATTAAAACTTTAATCCTAACACTCCTTTTTGTCACTATACACAAAGAAAAAAATGTGTTAAACTGTCAATAAACACTGGTTAGGGACTACATGTATATGCGGCATTTAATATTTCTGTGAATAACGTTTTGCCTTGTAGTTCACTATTCTCAAAATATGTATTTGTGTTTTTATATGAAAACATTCAATTAAATATGTACGGATTTATACTTCTGTGAATAATGACACTTTTAAAAATGTAGATATTAAATCAAGTTGAAACTCTTTTTAGCTTAAACATAGTTTATTTCAAACAACTTCACAATAAAATATATACATATAATACCAAAAATTATTGTACACAATACAGGCATGAATTGTTGAAAAGGATTGGGCCCGAAACATTTAATTACAATCAAGAGCAAAAATGTATAACAAAGAAAATAAAGTATTGGTAATACAAAACCGCAACAGTTTGTTAAATAGAATTAAAGAGAAATTAATTAAATCAAGGCAGAAAGAAATATAATAAGGGAGAAACTTTCAATAATAGAGAAAAGAAGAAATTCCTGAAATAAGGATTATTCGGGAAGCAAATAACTGATATGAGTTGATGTTTATATACTTTAGAGAATCTCCTGCTTTATCGAATGTAGGTATGAACGGGTTCAAACAGTGTGGACTTTGTTCTTGCTCATGTCAATTTCTCAAAGTCTGCCAATAACTTCAAACCTGAAGTAAATGTTCAATTTTAAAATTGAAATGCATTTCTACAAAGCAAGTAGCCTAGTTCTTATTTTGCTTAGTTTTCCTTAATTTTCCTGTTTTTATGTAAGCATTATGTAACATATGTATATTGTTCTTTATACCAAAAATACTGTTAGTTTCATGCACCTCCCCACCCTTCTGCCCCTTGCAGCGGAAAGGGGTTGCCTTTACCGGTTGAAACATCAGAATTGCAGGCACCGTTTAAACCTGTGTGATCGTAAAAGGCGAATTAATGGGTTTGATGTAATGAAGTTATGCATCGTTTTGCTCCAGCAGGTGAGGTGGAGTTGCTTTAAGTTTGTAACAACCGAACATTGCCAAAGTCACATTTCCTATTGAGGCGCCATATGACATACACTGTGTTAGCGCGCCGTAAAACCAAAAATAAATAGAAAAAATTAAGCCCTCGCAAAATGTGTGTGTTTATCTGACAAGTAGTCACTAGAAAGGTGTTAAATTGTCCATATTTAAAAATAGACCGTTAGTGAATGATAGCTGTTGTATTGTTAACAACATTTAAAGTGTTATGGTCCTCAGTCAAAATGTGTGCAATTGACAAGAGTAAATGAATATGTGTGGTAGAAATTATTACATGCCTTTCAGCGGACAGTGAAATAATACTTTATAATATATCGAACATTGTTACACGAAATAGAGAAATACAGAATCCCTAAAGAAAGTTCAACACGACAAAATTGAAAATGTTGCAGGCTCGGTTTGATTGAGCCTGTTCATAGACGGTAATGGAAAGTGCAAGTTACCGTCCATGCCCCCTAGCACCGGCTTAAGCAGACTAGAGATAGCAGAGGAAATCCAATTCAGAAGGATGGCTTCAACCTGGAGAATATACTTCAAGGAAAGTCAGCCAGATTGTACTTACTGACACGAGAAAAGGTATAAATTACATTTTTGTGTGATTTGGCATACCTTTTAAGATACATGATTTCTTCCTTTATTGCAAATTTTCAACCTTACGCTGGTCATATTCAGTACATATAGTTTACACTTGTGAATAGATGTTGAAAAACAAATTCGCATAAGCACAGCTAGAGGGCATGTTGTGCTCAAGACCCAGAATACCACTTTAAAGGTTCATATAGCATTAAGGGAAATGTTCCATATCTTTATGAATTACAGATTGATATTTAAATAACTAAAGGATAATTGCACTTGACTGTATTTATAAAATATGATAAACAAGATCAACAAGGAAAGGTGGCGTTCAATGAACGCAAAACATTTATTTAAAGCACCATTGGTCATCTTAAGTTTCCTTTGTAATGTAAAGTAATAAAAATGGCCACACATTGAAATTGGTTGAGAGGGGACTTGCATTGTAAAGTACACTTGTCTGTTCTGAAAGTTATGTAGTTGACTGTAGAGATATAACCTAGAGAGGGTTACTTGACACAACAGTTAATACTAACTAAGTGGCACTGCCCCAAAGGCCCACTGGAAGAGGAATTGCCAATTTAAGATAGGAACACCATATGATGTCTGCTCAAGTAGAAGACATTTGATGCTAGTATGCTTGTATTACAAATTTTTGTCTAAGCTTGTTAGCAAGTGAAATAGAGAGAAATAAGAATCCCTTAAGAAAGCCCAACACAGCAAAATTGAAAATGTTGCAGGCTCGGTTTGATTGAGCCTGTTCATGAACGGTACTGTCAAGTGCAAACTACAGTCCACGCCCTCTAGCACCGGCTTAAGCAGAATTCAACATTTAACATGAACTGGTACATTTAGAATTTTGAAACATCCGCAGATGTGTTCATATGGCGATTATCATGGAACCTTCAATGTGACACGTTAGTGCCATTCCATGAAAAGCGGCATGCAAGTCTTGCCTTGCCTGTTGGCCACAAGCTCGGTATTGAATTTGATCATGACCAGTAGATGCCCCTAAGGATTTTCATGTTCTCTCTGACAAAAATTGGTGTAAATATTTAAATCAATGCTTCATTCAATTTATGTTTTAAGTGTTAAAAGATGATCTTTAAACTTGATATTTTTCTTGAAACTTAATTTAGTTAATCATGATCATGTCTTCATCAGTGGAATCGTAACCCCTTTTCAAGAAGACAAATATCTGGATAACACTCAAAGCTTTTCACTTGAAATTTTAAATAGTTATTAATTATCAAAATCACTTTATTTTATTCTGATTTCAAATTTTAACAGTGTTATACACCCTTTTCAACTTAACACGAAAATTTATGATAAAAGAGATGACTTTGACTTTTGTATAGTTAATTATCCACATTTGGATGGAGACGTACCCCATGCAACATCCTACGGGGTTTATGTTTCTCAGTTAATTAGATTCGCTAGAGCTTGTAACAACGTAAAGGATTTCAACGAGCGGAATATTTTTATTACCAGCAAGCTTCTAAAACAGGGCTACCGCTATCATAAATTACGGAAATATTTTACTAAATTTTACAATCGTAACTTTGATTTAATTTCTAAATTCAATAGTGATTTAAAAACTCTTCTGCGACAAGGGATTAGCCAGCCTAGTTTTTATGGCGATGTGGTTTACAAACTTCGTAAGATTTTGGGTCATGGTAATTTTTCTGCTGTTTTTACTAAAATTATTAAACGTTTTATTAAAAGAGGTTATGACCCTACTATTTTAAGACATACTGCATGTTTAGTGTTCAATATGAAAAACAAGATCAACAAAGAATAGCGGCATTCAATGAACGCAACCCCCATATGACCCAGTTTAGTGTTCAACCCTTTTACAGTTGGACACTACGCTTTCCTCTTTTGATTGCATCTGACGGACCAAGTGGGAGACTCTATGATGGATAGTTCGTAAAGCCCTTTGGGACTGAATTGTCTTAATGTTCGTCTTCTGCCTTGTTTCGTCGGGCCCTTGTAGGTGATTTTCTTGTTGCTCTGTCTTCCTTTAGGACATTGAGTACTTTTGTTATGGTCATTGGGTTTACTTTTATATGTTTCTACATGATCATTTTAGTGTTTTACTTATTTAACCTTTTGTAACCATGACAACTGTTAGAATTTCACTTGGCGGGGATTCATTTTATTTACACTGTCTCGTTTATAGGAACATGGTGGGGCTAAGAGCGAGGTTTGGTGCACCATTAACCGGTTTAAACTCCCCAGCAGTCATTATTATGCTGCTGACCGTTCCAAGGCGGCGCCCCACTGTGTTCCTCAGATGTATGTCTATGTTGTTTCATACTGTTTTGGTGACACTTTTGCTTGTGTCCCTTGTTGTTTTCTCGTCTACGGTAAGTATCTTCCCCATTGCCTCTAGTTTTTATTTCTTTGATTAACCCCCCCCCCCTTCCCCCGGTCTCCTGTCCCCTTCCCCTTTGTGGGCCTGTTATTATTTTCTTTGGATTCCTAATCAGTTACAAATTATTTATCATTTAATGATTAACGTGTCGTTGCCCTGTCCTTTTTGTGTTTGGGGTCCGCCTGGGCTCCTTGCCATTGGTTCTTGTTGCTGGGTCATATGGGGGTTGCGTTCATTGAACGCCGCCTTTCCTTGTTGATCTTGTTTTTCATATTTTAGAATGTTTTAATTAAGTCAGCCCTTTTTATGCCCCGAAGGGAGGCATAATATAATCTCACCATCTTTCTGTCAGTACTTGTCTGACTTGGAGAACAATAGGTAACAGTAAATTCCGTTTTTACTTGTGTGTCTTATTTTAAAATAGATAAATACAGAATCCCTAAAGAAAGCCCAACACGAACCATTTTAAGCCTTGTTTGACTAAAAATATCAAAGGAAAAGTTACATAAGTACCATTTCGTAAGTACGTCCGTCTGTCCCACTTTATTTGTGTCTGGACTGTAACTTTGTCATACATTGTGGGATTTTGGAATAACTTGGCACAAATGTCTACAACATCAAGACAATGTGTCGCGTTCAAGAACCATGTCCCTACATCAAAGGTCAAGGTCACACTATCATTTTGAAGTTTCACATTATCGCAATGAGAGTAAATAGGTACACACATTCGTGTCCTTCAAAGGTTATATACTGATTGTACTCCCATATATCAGTCTACTACCTATATAACAAATATTGACAAGTACTGGAAGAGTTACAACCATTGCCAAGATTGCCATGAAACTTTAAAAATCATGGACTTTTTTTGTCAGTGCAATGTAAAGGAATTTTGAAAATTAGTTGATAAATCCAATTTTAAAAAGTCACGAGATTAGTCAGAGAAAAAAGTATTTCTGTAAAGATAGTTATTTAAATGCAGGGATGTTAATTTTCTGATCCCTTCATTTGTTTATAAGAAAAAGGTATTTTCCATTATTACAGGTGGCGTTGAACCAGACATGTCCAGTTACTGTTAGTGTTGCAGCAACACCAAGTCGGACTGTGCAAGAAAACATCTTGCATTTGACTGCAGGGTCACCACCAGTAAGTACAATTTTAAACCGGGGCCTCCATGTCCGAGTGGTTAAAGTCGCTGACAGTCATTCACTTCCATCACGTCAATGGAGGTTTACTCGGAGCTATAGCCTTTATGTAAGGAAGCCATCCAGGTAGCTTACAGAAGGTTGGTAGTTCTACCCACATGTCAGCTCCTGATGTAACATTCTCGAAGGGGAACATGAGGTCTTCCTCACCGGTAAAGCTTGATTAAAATTCACCATATGGCCAAAATATATGTCAGGGCAACAACAAACCCAACAAAACAAAGAAACAAACAATTTCAAACCATACATTATTTACTTTGATGCTGCACTCTTTACAGCGCTTGACGGGGCACAACCAATGAATGTCCAACATTATATCGAGCACAAAGCCCTAGCATTGTTTTGGACAGTTTTGTAACAATCAAAATGAAAGAAACTGTTAAAGAAAAAGACAGGACAGGACAGTTCAATAGCCCAGTTTTACCTTTTGTTTTCAGGTTGAAGTTATTACCCCTTAAAAGCAGAGGGGGTATATGGATTTGCTCAGATCAGTTGGTCCGCCCACCAAATAGTGAAAGGTAAAGGTCACAGTGACAGATTGCAAATGGAGATTATCAGGTCTAGGAAACTGGTAAATTTACAAATAATTTGTAAAATTACAAATTATTTGTGTTTATACAAATTTCACAGTTTGTAATTTTACACAATGGGCTTTTTGCAACAGTGCATATGCTTGTCATGCGCAATATTGCGAAAATCCGCATTCCATTTCCGCTTGGTACGAAGTGACAACAGTACGAAAAGAAGAATACAAGAACCGTTTCCTCGATTTTGTGACTATTGTGTAAGTTACAGCACCTAAAAAAATAGATAAATACAGAATCCCTAAAGAAAGCCCAACACGGCAAAATTGAAAATGTTGCAGGCTCGGTTTGATTGAGCCTGTTCATGGACGGTACTGGAAAGTGCAAGTTACCGTCCACGCCCCCTCGCAAAACTCGCTAAAACAAACAATAAACAAAAGGTATAATAAAAGAGTATTAATTTTGGCTTTAAAACTTTGTTCAAACGTGATAATACCGTTTTTACTGTTTCTGTATTTTATTGTCTTCCCATAGTCGCCATTTTGTAGACTGGTTTACAACAGCTGGTGAGTCAGCATCAGTCTGAAGCTTATAAGACTGAAACTGTAGTGTAAATTAATTCTTTAAAAAAAATATAAAAAACGAACAAAGTAACCCCAACTAAACGAACAAAGTAACCCCAACTAATAAATAGATTATGCTTTTCAATTCTTATATTATGCAATAATAATGCCAGTTAAATGTTTTAAAGTGGATGTATATATTTAATTTAATATGAAAAAGACCCTATAGAATAATGATTTGATATGAAAAATGCAACACAGTGTACTGCTCCAGCTGAAAAGTTATGTGTATTACATACTGCATACTGTGAATGATAAAGAACTACCATGTAACTCAATGTTTTAAAAACATATAACTAAATTGAATGTATTATAAAAAAATAAAAACAAATAAAGGCGTTGCTTACTCTTTGGACCACTATCGCATGATTTATATCGGTGTTTTACTAAATTTATTTTATAAAAAACGCCTCGCATTGTTTTATTTATTCATCTCTTTTACTTCACTAACTTTCCTCAAGGAAGCATACTTTCTGTTACACTTTTTGGCCTTAAAATAAACAATATTGCTAGCGCTCTTACACCAGGCATAGATTGTTCCCTATATGTAGATGATTTTCTTATCTGCTATCGATCGAAAAGTATGAGAACAATTGAAAGGCAACTTCAACAAAATTTAGATAAAATCCAAAAGTGGGCAATAGAAAATGGTTTTAAATTTTCAAAGTCAAAAACTCAATGTGTTCATTTTTGTCGATTGCGGAAACACCATAATGACCCTGAACTTTACATATCTGGTTCTAAAATTCCAGTAGTTGATGAAGCTAAGTTTTTAGGAATTATATTTGACAAAAAACTTTCTTTTATACCACATATTAAACATTTGAAAACTAAATGCCTTAAAGCTTTAAATTTACTTAAGGTTTTATCAAGTACAAATTGGGGATCAAATTCTTCCACATTACTGAAATTATACAGAAGTCTTATCCGATCAAAATTAGATTATGGTTCTGTTGTATATGGGTCTGCAAGAAAATCATATCTTCAAATGCTAGATACCATACATCACCAGGGTTTACGCTTAGCTTTAGGTGCATTTCGCACCTCACCTGTAGAAAGTCTATATGCGGAAGCTGGGGAACCATCGCTTCAACTTCGTCGAAAAAAACTATCACTTCAATATGCAACTAGAATTTCATCAAATAGCAAAAATCCAGCCAAAAATTTTATTTTCAAACCAAATTATATTGAAAAATTTGTTAACAAACCAAAGGAAATTAAACCATTAGGCCTTCGTTTAAAAGATGATTTAGATAAACTTAAAATTATCAGTATTGTCAGTATCCTTCAAAATGACGATGAGCATGTTCCACCTTGGACTTATAATTCCCCTGAAATAAATATTAACCTTTCAAATATTAAAAGACATCAAATTCACATGAACATTTCAAAGAGAAGTTTCTAGCAATTAATGAAGAACATAAAAATTTTATACATGTTTATACGGACGGTTCAAAGGAAGGTTGCAAAGTAGGTGCGGCTGTGTATGAAAATGATTTTACATCTAGTATGAGGTTACCAGATAATGCATCAATTTTTACTGCTGAAGCAAAAGCTATACATTTAGCATTGTTATACATAGAACAGCATATCCATGATAAATTTGTGATATTTTCTGACTCGCTTTCTGTTTTAATATCCATTAAAAATAAAAAATCTGACAATATCATGATAAATAAACTTCTTTTGCGATTTCATGATATACTTAAAATAAAATCTGTTAAATTATATTGGATTCCAAGTCATGTAGGTATACGAGGAAATGAAAAAGTAGATGCTTTAGCTAAACAAGCTTTAAATTTTCAAAAAACTGACTTATTGTTACCTGCTTGTGATTTTAGAACGGATATAAATAAACTCGTTTCATTTGAATGGAAAGCAAATTGGGACAATGCCGTTTTTAATAAACTTCATGATATAAACCCATATCTTGATGTGTCACCATCTCTGTCTTTATCAAACCGCCATGATCAAACAGTTCTTCTTCGATGCCGAATTGGACACACTAAAGTTACCCATTCTTATCTCCTCACGAATGACAATGCCCCTTTCTGTGTAGGCTGTAATGAAAATTTTACTGTCAAGCATTTTCTTCTGGAATGTCATGATTTTTCACAGGCCCGTAACAGATTTTATAATGTAAACTCACTCATAGAACTCTTTAATACAATTTCATCAAAAAACATCATCGATTATATGAAAGAGATAAACTTGTATTCAAAGATCTGATTGGCTCTTTTTTTATTTTTATTTACAACGTTTTACATAATAGTTTAACCCTTTTTTAGCATTCGGCACGATATGGCCATTTATGTGTTGACGTGCCGTAAAATCCAAACAAACAAACTTCACGAACTGTTATTCGTTTTTTCTATGGTATAAATCTGAAGCAGTGCATCTTTAAAATATATTCGATACAGTCGGCATCGTACTTGCGTCCACCTTTATTAAGCGACTTTTTAGCTCACCTTGCACAAAGTGCAGGTGAGCTTTTAGGATGGCCAACCAAATGGCGTCCGTCGTCTGTCGTCCGTCCACATTTTAAATATTCTAAGGACATCTTCTATGATACCGCAAGGCCAATGTTAATGAAACTTGGCAGGAATACTCTTTGTATGAAGCTCTATCAAGATTGTTCAAAGAATTCCATTTCATGCAGAACTCTGGTTGCCATGGCAACCGAAAGAAAAATCTTTAAATATCTTCTTTTAAAGAACCGTAAGAGCAAGAGCTTAGATATTTGGCATGAAACATCTTCTAATGAGGGTCTACCAAGTTTGTTCAAATAAAAGCCCTAGGGTCAAAATTGGCCCCGCCCCAGGGGGTCATTGATTTTCCTTATATGCATATAGTAAAAACTTAAAAAATCTTCTTTTAAAGAACCCAAAGAGCTAGAGCTAAGATATTTGGCATAAAACATCTTCTAGTGAGTGTCTACCAAGTTTGTTCAAATAAAAGCCCTGGGGTCAAAATTGGCCCCGGCCCGGGGGGGTCATTGATTTTCCCTATATGCATATAGTAAAGACTTAAAAAATCTTCTTTTAAAGAACTGTAAAAGCTAGAGCTTAGATATTTGGCATGAAACATCTTCTAGTGAATGTCTACCAAGTTTGTTCAAATAAAAGCCCTGGGGTCAAAATTGGTCCCGCCCCAGGGGGTCATTGATTTTCCCTATATGCATATAGTAAAAACTTAAAAAATCTTCTTTTAAAGAACCCTTCTTTTAAAGAACCCAAAGAGCTAGAGCTAAGATATTTAGCATGAAACATCTTCTAATGAGTGTCTACCAAGTTTGTTCAAATAAAAGCCCTGAGGTCAAAATTGGCCCTGCCCCAGGGGGTCATAGATTTTCCCTATATGCATATAGTAAAAACTTAAAAAATCTTCTTTTAAAGAACCCAAAGAGCTAGAGCTAAGATATTTGACATGAAATATCTTCTAGTGAGTGTCTACCAAGTTTGTTCAAATAAAAGCCCTGGGGTCAAAATTGGCCCCGCCCCGGGGGTCATTTATTTTCCCTATATGCATATAGTAAAAACTTAAAAAATCTTCTTTTAAAGAACCATAAGAGCAAGAGCTTAGATATTTGGCATGAAACATCTTCTAGTAAATGTCTACAAAGTTTGTTCAAATAAAAGCCCTGGGGTCAAAATTGGCCCCGTCCCAGGGGGTCATAGATTTTCCCTATATGCATATAGTAAAAACTTAAAAAATCTTCTTTTAAAGAACTCAAAGAGCTAGAGCTAAGATATTTAGCATGAAACATCTTCTAGTGAGTGTATACCAAGTATGTTCAAATAAAAGCCCTGGGGTCAAAACTGGCCCTGCCCCGGGGGTCATTGATTTTCCTTATATGTGTATAGCAAAAACTTAAACATCTTCTATGAAAAAACCCAAATAGCTTGAGTTTAGATATTATACATGAAACATCTTTAAGTAAATATCTACAAAGTTTGTTCAAATAAAAGCCCAGGGGTCAAAACTGGCCCTGCCCCAGGGGTGTCATTGTTTTAACTATATGTGTATAGTAAAAACTTAAAAATCTTCTTTTAAAAAACCCAATGAGCTAGAACTTAGATGTTTAGCATGAAACATCTTCTTATGGGTGTCTACCAAGTCTGTAAAAATTGGCCCGGGGGGGGGGGGCCTATATACAGGTGAGCGACCTCAGGGCCATCATGGCCCTCTTGTTTATTAAGCGGCCGCATAAAATCCCTCCCGATGATTTTTACTATATAAGTTAATTCCATTAAACGACAATTTTATATCACGGCCAGCGGCCAATTACTGTCGGCCCAAATGTACAAACAATCATCCCTACGGGCATTCTCACCTGTGTATCAGCGAGTAGGTTTGATATGTACAAGCAAACAAACAAATATTTTTCATGGTCATTGGTCTAAAAGTATCTATTAAACGACCGTCACAAATACTTGTCGTTTATAAACGAATTTAATAAGAATTGTAATCGTTGCAAAAGAAACAGTTTTCCGATCATAACATTTATTGTGACATATTTTGTTAGAGCAATAACGTATCACAACACCGCATTTGCACAGTTTTGTCATGTGCTCAGAGTGACCTCCCTTCCAGAAAATCAAATCGAAAATGACGTCAAAACTAGCGAAAAAATGACAGACAACTAATAAGACCGGATTGTTTGAATGAGAAATCGTGCGTGGAATTGAGTCTGAGTAAATTTTGTTTGTTTGGATTTTTACGGCACGTCAACACATAACTGGCCATATCGTGCCGAATGCTATAATAGGCTTAAAATATTATGTAAAACATTGTAAATGACAATAAAAATGAGCCAATTAGATCCTAGAATACAGGTTTATCTCTTTTAAATAATCAATTATGTTTTTTGATGGAATTGTATTAAAAAGTTCTTTGAGTGAATTTACAGAATAAAATCTATTACGGGCCTGTGAAAAATCATGACATTCAAGAAGAAAATGCTTGACGGTAAAATTTTCATTACAACCTACACAGAAAGGGGCATTGTCATTTGTGAGAAGATAAGAGTGGGTAACTTTAGTGTGTCCAATTCGGCATCGAAGAAGAACTGTTTGATCACGGCGGTTTGACAGAGATAGAGATGGTGACATGTCAAGAGATGGGTTTATATCGTGAAGTTTATTAAAAACGGCATTGTCCCAATTTGCTTTCCATTCAGATGATACGAGTTTATTTATAGCCGGTCTAAAATCACAAGCAGGTAACAATAAGTCAGTTTTTTGAAGATTTAATGATTGTTTAGCTAAAGCATCTACTTTTTCATTTCCTCGTATTCCTACATGGCTTGGAATCCAATATAATTTAACATATTTTGTTTTAAGTATATCATGAAATCGCAAAAGAAGTTTCTTTACCATGATATTGTCAGATTTTTTATTTTTAATGGATATTAAAACAGAAGCGAGTCAGAAAAAATCACAAATTTATCGTGGGTATGCTGTGCTATGTATGACAATGCTAAATCGATAGCTTTTGCTTCAGCAGTAAAAATTGATGCATTATCTGGTAACCTCATACTAGATGTAAAATTATTTTCAAACACAGCTGCACCTACTTTGCAACCTTCTTTTGAACCGTCTGTATAAATATGTATAAAATCTTCATGTTCTTCCTTAATTGCTAGAAAATTCTCTTTGAAATATTCAGGTGAATTTTGATGCCTTTTTTATATTTGAAAGGTTAATATTTATTTCCGGGGAATTATAAGTCCAAGGTGGAACATCCTCATCGTCATTTTGAAGGATACTGTCTGGATTAATTTTAAGTTTATCTAAATCATCTTTTTAAAACGGAATGCCTAATGGTTTAATTTCCTTTTGGTTTGCTAACAAATTTTTCAGTATAACTTGGTTTTGAAAATAACATTTTTAGCTGGATTTTTCCTATTAGATGAATTCTAGTTGCATATTGAAGTGATAGTTTTTTTACGACGAAGATAAAGCGATGGTTCCCCAGCTTCCGCATATAGACTTTCTACAGGTGAAGTGCGAAAAAAGCACCTAAAGCTAAACGTAAACCCTGGTGATGTATGGTATCTAGCATTTGAAGATATGATTTTCTTGCAGACCCATATACTACAGAACCATAATCTAATTTTGATCGGATAAGACTTCTATATAATTTCAGTAATGTTGAAGAATTTGATCCCCAATTTGTACTTGATAAAACCTTAAGTAAATTTAAAGCTTTTAGGCATTTAGTTTTCAAATGTTTAATATGTGGTATAAAAAGAAAGTTTTTTATCAAATATAATTCCTAGAAACTTAGCTTCATCAACTACTGGAATTTTAGAACCAGATATGTAAAGTTCAGGGTCATTATGTTGTTTTCGCAATCGGCAGAAATGAACACATTGAGTTTTTTGACTTTGAAAATTTAAACCCATTTTCTATTGCGCACTTCTGAATTTTATCTAAATTTTGTTGAAGTTGCCGTTCAATTGTTCTCATACTTTTCGATCGATAGCAGATAAGAAAATCGTCTACATATAGAGAACAATCTATGCCTGGTGTAAGAGCGCTAGCAATATTGTTTATTTTAAAGGCCAAAAAAGTGTAACAGAAAGTATGCTTCCTTGAGGAACACCTTGTTCTTGTTGGTGATCCTCAGAAAAAGTTGAACCAAGTCTTACTTTAAAGTGCCTATCGTTTTTAAAAATCCAGAAATGAAAAGAGGAAGTCTGCCTTTAAGTCCAGGCATCCTTTAGATCTTTTAGGATACCATATTTCCAAGTAGTATCGTAAGCCTTCTCAAGATCAAAGAAAATTGATACCAGGTGTTGTTTATTTACAAAGGCTTCTCTAATAAAAGTTTCAAGTCGTACAAGATGATCGTTTGTACTTCGCTGTTTACGAAAACCTGACTGAAAATTAGTAATAATTCCATTATTTTCTAGATACCAAACTAACCGATTATTTATCATTCTTTCGAATGAGTAAATAGCAAATGTCATCGTTTGTAGCCGAAATAAAATCGTGAAACGTAGTGGACTAAAGAACCGAGTCTTTCATTGCTGATGGTGTAGGTGCTCATCTGGTGCTTTATAAAATACATGTAGTACCCCATTAAATATGATCCTTAAAAGATAAAAAAGAAAAAACATTTCCTAGATCTCTAAAAACCTTATTGAATTTGAAATCGTGGTAGTGTGAAAAACTAATTGCTGAAAAAAATCAAGAAAACATTATTCTGGAGCTCTGGCTGATGATTCGAAGGTATGTTCAGCAGGAGATATGTATGAACATATTAACAATATAAACAATGTGCTTCATTTCATGGTCAAAATGACCTGTTGATAGTATTATGAGGCGTATATCACATTTGTACACACATTTTTACTCAAAAACAAACACATAATTTAATGACTTTTTTTTAAAAAAAAAGGCATAAATTTAATTATGAAAACTCTAATACATACATATATTTGTACAGTTTTTTGTTTTTATATAAAAAGATTGTTATTATATCTATGACTTGTAATATAAAAAAAAGTCCGAAATTTTACCAGAGAATTCTATTGAGAGAACCACTTTATTGAGAGACCACTTTATTAAAGAACCACTTTTGGCAGTCCCGTGAGTGGTCCTCTTAATAACAAAGTTGACTGTAATTTAAGTGGTAATAAAGCTTAACATTTTTTTCAGACAATGGATCTAAAAAATGTTCGGGCCAGAAACTCATGTTGATCTTATTTGGTGAAGATCGGCGCCCCTGTACCAAAGTTCCAGTACATATATCACTTCTAGTAAAAAGTTAAAGAAGGGACCTTTTTAAATATTTAAAAAGAAAATGGGTTCCTTGCAAACGTAATCAATCAATTTGGGTATGTGGGAGAATGCTACGGAAAAGCGTTTAAAATGAAAGCACTACGGAAAACTACCTTTTCGAAAGAATTGTGTAAGTTAATTTAAGGAGGGAAAATGAAATTTTACACATGAAACAATTTATTGAGTTGTCTTACTCATACGGTTTGTTTCTGTGAGATCAAAATTACTTGGGAAATTTGAAAAGACTTTGTCTCTGGATTAATTATCGTGTTCCCTGTTCAGAAAAGCCATAGCGTATAAGGGAAGGGTTTTGAAAAAATTTGCTTTTTGAAATACTGGTGACAGTGAAAATTGGGGTTTTTAAAAAATTTATTTGGCGGGAAAAATTTTGGGGAAATATGGGGAAAAAAATTTAGGGGAACCCTAAAAAAAGGGCCCAACAGGAAAAAATTAAAAAATGTTGAAAAGGCTGGGTTTGTTTGGGGCCGGTTCAGGGACGGTACGGGAAAAGGGGCAATTTAAACCGCCACCCCCCCTAGCACCGGTTTGGGGCAAAAAAATTAAAACTTTTAAAACATGAAATGGTGAAATTTTTTAAATTAAAAAACCCCGGGCAGTTTGTTTTAGACTTGCAAACCAAAATTTATTGGGGCCCTATAAATTTGGAAAAACATATTTTCTTTTTTAGTTCAGAAGTGGGAATTTGATAGTTTAAAAACAATTTTTACTTTTTTCAGGTTCATTTTACCCCCGGGGTTTTTTTGGGGATTTTTTTTAAAAAAAATGGCGGCAATATCGGGGAGGGTTTTCTTTTCCGCAAGAAGATTTGTATTTACTTTTTCCCGACAATAATAAAAACAGGGCACGTAGCTGGAAAGTAAAATTGATCAAAAAACCGCTGAAAAGGGGTTATCACGCCCTGTATTTGTTTTTGTTTCCCCTACAAAAAGGGCTTCATCAATTTTAAGGGGGGTTAAACCAAAAGGTTTTGTGGGGGGGCCTTTTAAATCAAATTTTGATCTACATTCCGATCTTTTTCGGGGAAATAAAACGATTTTTTTAAGTTCACCCCCATATACTTTGGAAAAATCATGAAACAAAAAACATTTTTAAAAGGGAAAAATTTTTCCATAAAAAGGCCAATTTTTTGAAACAGACAAAAGGGGTTTTTTGTTTGACCCTTTTATAAATCAAACCCTTTTTCAAAGGGTTGGGGAAAAAAAATTTGGAAATTTAAAGGGGCTAAACCCGATTTTTTGTAAACCCCCGTTTTCCCATCCCCAAGCTGTGGTAGAAGTTTTTAAAAATGTTGTTAATGAAATAAAAACGCGGGGTGTTATTGGCTGTGAGGGGTTTGCCATTAAATTTGGGTTGTTCAAAAATTTATAGAAAATTATTTTAAAACCCCCAAACTTTTGCTATGAATTTTTTTACAAAAAAAAAGAATTTCCAAAAACATCCCAAACCTTTTTTAAAGTAAATGGAGATTTAGACATTCATAGAAAATTTAAAAATTTTTTAACTTTTTTTCCCTTGGTTTTTTTTTTCTATAGAATTAATGTGAAAAAGGGGATTTTTAAATTATATGTACCAGGGTATTAAATACCTTTTGGGCATTTTTTTTGGGTTTGGGAAATCCATAAAAGCACTAGCCGTTTGTAAAAACTGCACGGGGACCATCCCCAAACCCAAACAAAAATTTCCCTCAATATTTTTTTTGATGCAGCGCAAAACAACTTTTTTACTTTAATTTCGGGAAATTAATCCTGAAAAAAACTTTTTTAAAAGAATTTTAAAAATTTGTTTGACAAAGAACAAAAATTACAAATGTTTATTTTCCCATTCACATTCACGTTTTTATTTGGCTTTGGAAATGCTAAAATAAAACGATGAGGAGAAGAAATTTTTAGATATATCCAAATTTTGGCAGGGAAAAAATTTTTAACAACCCTTTTTTTTGGGGAAAACCTTTTTATAAACAATTTTAGGGGGACTTTCGGGGGGTAAGGTTTTTTGACAAAATTATGAAAACCCCTACCTAAACCCAGGAAAAGAGCGTTTTTTTGAAGAACCAAAACTATTCGCAGTCAGGACAGGGAAGAAAAGGCCCGAAGGAGGTGCCTTCATTCTAAAAAAGCGCTAAGGGAAGAAATGAAAGGCCCCCATGGGGCCCGGCCGGGGTTCCCGGGTGAAGAATGTTTGGCCAGGGGTTTTCAAAATTTAGATGCTATAGAAAGGTACATACATGTTTAAATAATAAAAAATAAAAAAAAATCTGAAAACAGGTCATTTGGAAGCACAGAATGCAACCACAGAAAATAATAGCAAAACCTGGTTTTATTAAGTCTGTTCATGAGTGGGAAAGAAAATGCAGCACCATCACGCCCCCCTAGAAACCCGGGGTTTAAAAACATACGTGGCTGAATGTTAAAAACTATTTATATTTTCCCTGTATTTTTTTAAAAACTTTTAAAATTTAATCAAAGGGGAATTAAAAAAAACGCCCTTTTTATTTACATGTTTACATTTGTATTGCATCTGTATCTTTAAAATGTTTACCCTTTGTATGGAAAAATTTCCTTTTTAGTTTTTTTTTGAATAAAAAAATTTCATGTAGAGAAAACCAGGATGGGATAAAAATTTAAAAAACAGTAAATTATGGCCCCCATCAGACCCCTTCTATTAAGAAAACGAAAATTCTTTAAAAAGGGCCATCATTTTGTACCCAAATTGTTAAGCTTATGTACAAAATTTAATTATATTTTGGGGAAAATTTTTGTTAAGATACCAATTTATGGGTTCCCTTGGCCTTTAATTTTAAAAGGTTTCACTGTATCTAGAAATTTAGTTTTTACACTTAAAAAAAATGAAAATTACATCGGTTTTTAGGGAAAAATACCCGGGGATGGGGTTGGGTTGGGGGAAAGGAGATTTTTCTTTATGTACCAAAAACCAAAAAGTATTTTTGGTTTAACATTAAAACAAAAGTTCTTAAATTTTTTTAAGCATAATTTAATTTTTTAAAAAAAAATCCTAAAAAAAACTATTAAAAATTTTAGGGCCCTACATGATGTTATTAAAAAAAAATAATTCCTGTCTTTAAAATTTTGGACATTCAATTTATGAAAAGGGGGTGGGAGGGGGGTTGGGGGGAAAATCTTTTTTGGAGTACCTTTTCTTTTGCAAACCCGACTCGACAAAGGGGAATGGTCAAAAGTCTTTACGAAAGATTTCTTTAAATTTTTAATCGGAAATGCAGACAAAAAAAAGGGGTGTTTTAATTTCAGGGATATTTTTCCCCCTGTTTTCAAGGTTTTAAAATTTTAAAAAATTTTTATGGGTTTAAAATTTTCATGATATGTCCCTATGACGGGAAGACCGGGGTTTTTTTCAAAACCCTAAAAAAAAGTCATAATATTAAAATAAAACAAATAAATGTAAAATATTTTAAAAACACATATGGAGGAAATTTTAAAATAATGTAGAAAATATAACAAAAAATTCAATTTTTAAATTTTTTAAAATTTTCAATTCCCTTATCCAAATTTTGTATTTCATTTAAGTTTTTTTTGTAATCCCACAAGAGGGCCAAACACTGTGTTAAAAAAAATTTTTTAAAGCATAAACCCTCCCTTTTTTTAAATTTTAAAATTTTCTTTGGGATATTAAAGGTTTTATTCCCAAAAACCTTTGGGGGACAATATCTCGATTTTTTTTTTCCCGGAAATTCGGAAACCCAAAAATAAATTTTTTGTTTGTTTTGTGAGGAAAAATTTTTTTTACCTTTCAGAATTTTTCGAAAAGTGTTTATTTTCACCGGCGGACGGGCACGCATTATGACATAAACAATTTTAAAAACAAAGCTGATCTGCAGTCCATTTAAAAAATCTTTGTTTCAGGTGTGTCTTTTTTTTTGTTTTTTGGGTTTTTTATGTTAGTTTTTCCGAGGCCCTTTTAAATTTTAAACTAACCCCATCAAAAAGTAAAATAATTTAAAGTACCAAAATGACTTAATTACTTTCTTTAAATATGATTAAATTACCGGGCTCTTTTCAGGGAAAAAAAGGGAAGGGATTGGGGGGGAAAAGAAAGAGGCAAGGGGTTTTTAATATAAAGGGCAATGGGCGAAAAAAGCTGAGGTGTGGAACGAAAATGGTTTTTTGCTTTACGTTATAAAAAATTATGTCAGTGTCCCGGAAAAATCCCCTTTTAAAGGGGAAAAAACATTGGGGGGTAAACTTAAAAAAATGTTTTTGAAAAACCCTTTTTCAATTATAAAATTTTGCTTAAAAAGCAAAATTTTTTTTCCTGTGGACAGGGCAATTTAAAAAAAGGGGGGCATATTTTCGAAAATTTAGCTGTAAATTTTTGCGTTGGGCTTGCCCAAAAAAGGGAAAATTGGCATGGAAACCACAAAATCGCAGGGCGTCTATTTTTTTTTAGTGGGCCAAATTTCTTTTTTCCTTTGGTTTTTGGGGGTTTGGGCATTTTGGGCCCCAAACCCGGCCCGCGCCCCTTCACCTTGGGGCCCAAATTTTGAATGGTAAACTGGGCCTTTTGTTTCTTTGGGTTGCAACCCCGATATCACGGTTTCCGCAATTGTAGTTGTTTGTATTTCGTTTACAGCTTTGGGGACAGTAGCTTATATCACAAAGCCAAATGCTGGTCAAGGGTTTTCGCTTGGGTTTAATGTTCCTTTAAAAAATGTTTTGTCAAATGGTTGGGGAAATTGGGTTAGATTTACTATTATCTCATACGAAGCTTTAAAGTCAATTTATTGTTGCTGTTTAATTTTTAAATTTTAAATTTTTGTACAGATTTAAAATTGTTTTTTTATGAAAAATAATTTACATATGATAATGAATTAATCCGGGCCCCCACAAAAAGAACGTTAAATTTTTTTTTCAGGTTTAAAATTTTTGCAAGGTTTTATAACGTTTACTATTTATATATTTTTCAAAATTTTTTTATTTTTAAAAAAAAAAAAAAACCATATGCCGGGGGGCCCCTATGATTTCAAGAGTTTACTCAGAAAGCCCAAAAAGACGGCACGACAGTGGCGCCGCAGGGGGAGTTACAACTTCCCCAGTCTGATCATTCCCCCCAAAGGGCCGTTTTCTCTTGCGCTAAAGGCAACGTCCTTCACCTTTACCCCTCCCAAAATATCCCCCGTCATTGTTGCATATTCAATGCCTTTTAGATATATGTAAATAAAAAAAATGTATTTTCAGAAGTTATTTTTACAAATATTTTTTTGCAGTTTAAAATATTTGATTTTTGACAAATAGGAAGATAATTTAAATGGTTTTATCATTTTTGATGTAGATTTAAAATTTTGGGGGGTGCTTTTAAAACGAAAAAAATAAAAATCACGTTTGCGATAAGTGTCCCCCATTTTTTTAACAAAAAGATTTAAAATTTTTTTCTTTTACAAAGTACCCCGTATTTTTGTCTGTTTAAAAACAACAACTATACCCGTAAACATGCATAAATGTTAAAAAAAAAGGGAAAAACGATCGTGGATGTTTTAAAAAAAAACTTTTAATTTTTTTTTCTGAAAAAATCGAAATTTAAAAATCGATGATTTATTGGGAAAATATTTTTTCCGTTTTTTTTTTTATAGTTCATTATGAAAAATAGACTAGAAAATTAAAGGTACCCTTTTTTTTACTAATTGGGTTTTAAATTTAAAAGTAAAAATTTTCTACATTGGTTTTTTGGGACATAAAGGGTTATACAATTTAAACCCGGGGTTTTTCCCTTTTTGAAAGATTTCTCTTTCTCCCTGCTCGTAATTTCTTTGGCCCTTTTTTTTCTGTCTTTTTTTGTGCTCTACCCGGACCCGGCCCGACCTCCTCTTTTTCATGGCTTTGCTGGGACCCCTTTTTTGTGGGGTGTTTGCTTAGGGCCCGGGTTTTTTGCTGTACTTCGTTTTTCGTCTGATTTAAAACACAGAAAAAATACCTATGGGTTTTTTGTGATTTTGAACATTCCACGAACGTTAAAAAATTTTAAAAATTCTGAACATTTTTAGCCTTTGACTTTACGAAATATAGGAGAGCTGTCCTACTCGCCCCGGCCCCTCGGGGTCCGCCCTCCAGGGTTTTAGATTTAAAATTTTTTGTGCCCCGTAAAAAAAATTTTTTACTATAACTTTGTCATTTCTTAAAGTATCAACTTCAAATATGTGTTCCTTATCATCAACCACATCTTATGTGACAAGGTTCATAACTCTAGCACCAATATTTTCAGATTTATCTCCCCTTGAACTTAGAATTTTCCTCAAAAAATACTATTTCCTACTGTTTCTTCTTTATTTCTTAAGGGATCAACCTCATACTTCAAATATATTTACGTTATCATCATCCCCATCTTATGTGACAACGTTCATAACTCTAGCACCAATATTTTCAGATTTATCTCCCTTTGAACTTAGAATTTTCCATAAAAATATTATTTTTTACTGTTACTTATTTATTTCTAAAGGGATCAACTTTATACTTCAAATATATTTACGTTATCATCATCCATATCTTATGTGACAAGGTTCATAACCCTAGCACCAATATTGCAAGAATTATCTCCCCATAAACTTAGATTTTTTTACTAGAAAAATGTTATTTTTTATTATAACTTTTTTATTTTTAAAGGTATCTACCTCTAACTTCAAATACTTATTCCTTATCATCAATTACATTTTATGTGACAATGTTCATAACTCTTGAAGCAATATTTACAGATTTATCTCTCTTTGAACTTAGGATTTTCTTTAAGAAATATAATAACTTCTTTACTTTTTAAGGTATCTACTTCAAACTTCAAATATATATTCAAACCTTTTCCACGGGGAAATAGTGCAGTCCATGACTGACAGATTTGTATTTTTACACATGATCGAATTTGTATAAACACAAATAATTTGTAATTTTACAAATTATTTGTAAATTTACCAGTTTCCTAGACCTGATTATCTTCATGAGCTCAGTTCTACTTTGTTCAATTTCACATGAATTTATGTTCATTTCTGACTGGCTTTTTTTAACAAATGTAAGTATGATGTAGTTTTTTTTTCTTTTCTTTCACGTTTAAAGGAACAGCAAAGTTCCTATCTGTTATGAGAACTCGGGAAGTTTTCATTTTTTCCTTGTGGGCACCCCCTTTGTGCGTATTGGGTTTACACAGGGGGGAGACGGGTCATTATGATTTCTGTCTGGGGCCAATTCCAGGATCGGCAACATACGCAATAACCTGTCATTGAAAAATTTGGGGTAGAAAGACATTTGAAAGGGGTTTCCAGTAAAGATACAAGCAGAATGAGAAAATCTGACTCGAGCCCCAAATTTTATTTAAGTTTTTGGTATATGATTTTCAGATTTTATCAAATATGATAAAAAGATCAACAAGGGAAAGGGGGCGTTCAATGAACGCAACCCCCAAAAGACCCCGCAACAAAACCAATGGCAAGGAGCCCCGGCGGACCCCCAAAAAAAAAAGGACGGGGAAAAACAGAGCACGGAAGGGTTAAAATTAAATGATAAATAAATTTATAAGATTAGGAATTTAAAAAAAAATAATAAAAAGGCCCACAAAAGGGGGAAGGGGGCAGGAGACCGGGGGCCCTCTTCAAAGGTTACGACCGTTTTTATCGTACATTGTCGTACGTGATCTACGATTTTGGCGGTTTTTCTTATCAAAAGTCGCAAATTTCATAAACGACGATTATCCTAAGATCATGCATTTTTTTCTGCGATCGCGAGAAGCGTCGCGATCAACAAAAAGGCCGCCTTCTACTTGTAAACGAACGCGCCGACGAAAATCACGCTGTTTTCGGCAACGAACTGTTTATATTTTGATATTTTAACGATGAGAAGTCATTTCCCGATACAGACTCAATAAAACAGCAATTAAAAAGTTGGAGGGCTCTTCGGGCTGATCTTTCCCCTAAAACGGGTTTAAACGCAGTCTATTTCAGCATTTCGAAGGGAAATGTATCAAGTTTCACTTATTTATTTCTCTCAAAGCGTTTGACCTTTACCTTTATTTATTTTTAGCCCAAGCATTTAAGGGGTAAAAAATGGGGGTGTTAGGGTTGTATAAAATAAAAAAACTTAGATTTTAAATAACAAAAATAACACGGCTTTAATTAAAAGCTTGATAACAATGGCCGTTGTAAAAAAGGAAAAGTAAATTTTTTTTTAACAAATTCAATATTTTAATAGTAAAGGGGAAGAAAAATTTTCGGGGAAATTTTGGGTTTAAATTTTGAAAGATATTATGATCCAAAAAAACAAGGAGTGAAAGCAAAGGGCATCCCAGTGCAGTGGGCCTACTGAGGGGAATGATCTGAGGGTAGGGGGTTTAAAAATTTAAAACTTTTTCATTACCTGAAAAAAAATGGGAAAAACGTTTTTTGGGTTATAAAATGTAAACACTTTTTCATTTTACATTTAAGGCGGGAATTTTCAAAATTTTGCTAAATTTCGAGAAATCAAAAATAAACTGAAAAATTTTATAAACGAAAAAGGATTAATAATTTATAAACATAGCACTCGTCCATGGGGCTATTTTTAAAGCTTTTTCATAAGTTTTACATAGAGGAAAGAATTATTTCTTTAATGTCTAATAAGTTCTAAAAGTTTACAGCCCTTTTAAATTTGAATCCCAAAATTTTAGGTATGTAAAAATAAAACCCAAACACTTGTTAGTTTTTTTTTTTTTTCTTTAATGTGTGTTTTTTATTTATCTCGGGGCCACGAGATACAAATGTAGGGGCCCAAAGTTACTATTTTTCCCGGCCACGAGTTACAAAGGGTCACAGTGACGCAAAATTTTTTTTAAAATTTAAGGGGAACAAGTCAAAATTTTTGTATAAATTGCATTTTAAGGCGGGTAAATTGGGGGACCCTTTTTGTACTACAGCAAAATGTTATTTAAATTTTGGGGGAAGAAAATTTAAATGGTGTAATCTATTGGTTTTTTAAAATTTAAATTTTAAATCCATGACACGCCCTTAGCTATCTCGGGCCCATGACAAAAGTATCTCTTGGCCATGATTTTAGAAACTCGGGGGACGACATATTTTCTCGGGGCCCACGATTTTGGGTTTATTTTCTTTGGCCCATTTAAAGTAATCGGGGCCAGGGACATATATTTGGCCCACAAAAAAATAAAAACACACACATGTCCATTTTTCCCCCGTAAAAACCCATATAAAAATTCTAGATATTTTTATCAAATTTAATTGTTTTTTTAAAGACATCAATAAAGAAATTTCCCGACTTTCTTTCTTTGTAGGTTCTTTTTGGGGACTTCGCTACTCGAAAAGGGCCCGATTTCAAATCAGAATTGGAAAACCTCCACGGGGTGCCTAAAGCCAGAGGGGCCATTTACATCCCCCAATTCAAAACGAATTTTAAACCTTCCTTTAAAAGAATATTAGGTTGGGTATGTGGGGGCTGTACACATATACAAGTAATTTTATTTAAACTTATAATAAATTTTAAAAATTTAGGAGGGGGTTTTTTACTGAATCTAATTAAATTTTTAATTTCTGAGACACTTCATAAATTTAAAAGATCCTTTATATTCTCTTTATTACTTTTCATCCCACAGTAGCAAATTGCTCAATACAAATCTGTGAAAAAATTTTATCTTTTTTTACTAATTATATTTTTGAAAAAAAAAAAGGAATCCTGTTTTATACGGGTTAAATTGCACCACATGTTTGCTGTATTTTTTGGTACCCCTATGAAAAACATATTTTGTTTCATGATTGTTTTTTTGAAAACATGGGGTTTAAAAAACATGTTTTTAAAAACATGTGTTTTTCATATAAAAAGATTAACAAGAAAACATACCATATAAAAAAGCATGTGTAACCCAAGATATGTTGAACTAGGGTTATCACATTTTTTTATATAAAAAATTTTTTCTTTAATTAAATTTTAAAATATTTTGTAAATTTTTTCTTTGTGTTTTTCATATGAAAAAATCTTTTTTGAAATTTAAAAAATTTTTTTCTGCAACTTTCCCTTTTTTAGCTCGATTTTTCTATGAAAAGGGGAGTTACCCTACTCCCCCCGGGTCGGCTTTTCCCCGCCCACACCTTTTTTTAAGTTTTTCGTCCCCCCATTTATTTCAGAAATTTTTACAAGTAGGGCCTTTGAAACTTACCAAAAACTTGTTCCCCTTTAAATAACCCCCATCTACGGGAAAGAGAAAATTTAACTTTTGTCAAGGTTTTTGAAGAATTATGGCCCTTTTTTGACTTGGGAAAGGGGTATTGAGCGGGGTTAAGTTTTTTGTACCCCCTTTCATTTTATTTCAAAACCTTTGGGAGGTTTTCCCCTTTAAAAACTGCCCATACTTGTTTCCCAAATCAGGGACCTTCATAAAACCGGGGCCCCAAGGGGGACATAACTCTGTAAAGGGTTTTTTGGACAGAATTATCCCCCTTTTTGACTTAGAAAATACATTAAATATGGGAAAAATCCACTTATTCCCAAAACCCTTTGAATATTGCTTTAAAACTTTTAATGCTTTTCCCCATCTTTCCCCCATCGGGAGCAAGAGAAGGTAACCCCTGCCCCAAGGATTTTTTTTTAAAAATTTAAAGGCCTTTTTTCGACTTAAAAATTTTGGGTTTTAATTTTTTTTAGTCCCAAAAGCCCATTTTTGACTAAACTGTTTGAGATTTTAAATTTTTGAAAGTTAAATACGGGGTTTAAATCATAAATTCCCAAAAAATTTCCGGAGAAGGAAAATTTGTCAAAGTTTTTTTAATTTGAATTAGGGCCCTTAACTGTCAATGTTTTGTATTATGGGCAAGCACTAAAAAATTTAAAAAAAATCTAAAAAAATTCTTTCCTACCCCACTTTTCATTTTAACCAAAAAATTATTTTCATATAAACATTGTTTGTAATTTTTAAAGGGGTTTATAAAACAACTATTTCATTTTAAAAAAATACAAAAGACTTGTATTCCCTTTTACTGCAAAAATTTTTTTTTATTGGCAACCCAAAAAAAAGTCGGCGCCCCTGTTTTACGGACAGCTCTTGTTACAGCCCCCTATTAGATTCAAAAATGTTTGTAAAAAAAATTTGTTAAATGCATCTTAGGGTGCAACTTAGGGGTTTCTGGGAGAAACAATGTAGTGTGCCTTTTCTTTTTTTTATTCAGTTTTTTTTCCCCCTTTGGGTTTTATTTTAGTGTTTTTTTAGTGAAGGAAGCCAAAATTTTTGGTGACCCCTGGGGGAGTTACCATAATATCAAAAAAAGATGCTCAAATTAAGTTTATAATTTTGTAAGTTTTTAAAAAAAAAAAATTTTTCATGTTTTAAAAAGGGAGGTGAAAAAAAGATTTTTTTCTACTAAGTTTTGAGTCAAATTTTTCATAAAGAAATAAAATGCATATTTTTTTGATTTTTTACATATTGTATGGAAAAATTTTGAAGTAAAATTTTAACTTTTCTTTTCAAGTTTTGAAATTTTTTTATAAGCAAATTTATACAATATAAATATTTTTTTTACTTACACGTGGTACTGAAAAAATTTAAAACACTTTGTATAAATTACTTTCCCAGAAAACCCAAAACTCGGGAAACAAAATTTCCCAATTTTGTAATAAAAAGAAAATTTTTTGGGGAAAAAACATAAGTCTATTTTAAAATACATGTAAAAAACGGACCTTTTCTTGGCCCCCCATATAAAAAACGTGTTTTATGTGTACCCTTTATGAAAAACATGTGTTTGCATCATATTTTAAAAACATATGGAGCACTTTTTTGGAAAGGGGGAAAAAATAATTTTTTTTTTTTACCATATTAAAATATGTGGGTTTACATCAAATTTTAAAAATGTGGTTTATAAAATTTTTCCCTGTACTTAACTGGGTTTTGGGTTTAAAATTTAAACATTGGGCCCCTTTTTAAACTTGAAAAAAAATGCATTAAAGCCCGCTCTTTTGTTTTAAGAATAGGTTTTTTATTCACTGTCTTATGGCTCTAACTTGTTAATTTAATTTTTTTTTATATTTTGATAAAAATGGGAGCAATTTTGATATTTTAAAGGGGTTTTATTAGGGAAAAGGAAAAACCCTTTTTCCTTTCCACTTTTAATCAGTACATATACTCTTTTTATTTTAAAAACTATAATTAAAATACCCCTTATACTTTTATTTTTAGATTTCCAAATGAGAGGTCAAGATTTTCATCATTTGAAGAGGAAAAATTTTTTGAGAAATGTAGAATCCCAAAAAGTAATCGGGGAATTTATCATTAATTATTGGGCATTTGTTTCATATATACATATTAAAATTAAAAAACCCCAAAGTTTTTTAAAAAATTTAAAAATTATGGGTTTTGGAAATGCTTGTTACTTGTTTTATGGTTTTAAAAAAATTGGATTCATTTCTACAGGACAAGTGGCACTTCTTTTATACCAAACCCCTTTCTAAGCAATTATCCAAATTTACCTTTTTTTTTTAGGGGCAGTAGTGGAAACCCCCCATCCCCATTCAGGGGCCATCACAAAGGGTGAGGCAGCTTTTTGTCTGCAGAAAAGGGTTTTCCATGCCTTTTTAAGGTTTAGGCAGTAAATCGATGCGAAAATGAGGTACACTATTTTATGTCAAAATTTAAATCCTGTGTTAAATTTCAAAAAAATTTTTAAAAAAGAATCTAATTTAGTTTCTTATTTCCCAAAAAAGGTCCCCGGAGGGGAAATTTTTTTTCATTTGACAAAAATGTTTAAATCAGTATAATTTAAGGAAAGAATTAACATTTCATTTTTTTTAAAATTAAAATGCTAAAAAAGAAAAAAAGGGGAAACAAAACTACTTTGGGAATTTTTTAAAAAAAAGTACAAAAATTTAGATATTTTTTTTTAAAACAATATATTCCTGTAGATTAATGTAAACAAAATTATGTAGCTGCTGTAGATTTAAAATTAAATTAAAAAATATACTTCTTGTAGATTCACAGATGTTGTTTTAAGGTGGCCCGGTTTTACAGGGATGATGCGGTCATTTTTTTAAAGCTTGTGGGTTTTAAAGGGAAATTTTCACATTTTAATTTCTCATGACATGATTTTAAAACTGCATTTCCCTTAAGGACTTTTTAATTATATTAGTAAAAGCTTGTGATAAAATTATACTAAATGATTTAAGGGCAAAAAAATTTTTTCTTTTTGATTTTATCTAACTTTTGTGAATTTTTTAAAAAAAAAACTATAAATTTATCTAAAATAAATTTCTTTATTTATAACCATTTATTTTTTTAGAAAACCCTTTTAAAAACAAAGTAATAAAAGGGTTGTTATTAGGGGGTAGTGGGGTTTCCCCCCTAAGGGGGTAAATTTTTGACCCCAAAAAGGGGAAACCCACAACACCACAAAGGAAGCCTTCAATAAAAAACCCTGCAGAGGGAGAATGGGGGTAGAAAAAACCTTTTGGGATTTTTTAAGTCCCCGTTTTGGTTTAAAATTTTTGCAAATCATTCAAAATTTAAATTTTTTATAGTTTAGTTTTATACAAATTTATTTTTTGTTTTTTTGTGTTTGGAAGCTATAAGCTTTTTGAAACACTCTCGAAAACCGTTCCCGGAACAACCCTAAAGCAAGAATGTAAAAATTTCTTGCCCCAAAGGAAAAAAAAGCGGGGGCCCTGAAGGATTTGAACCCTGGTAGCAATCCTTAGATTAATAGTTTTGACGCGTTAACCAAATCGGCCACGCCGCCAAATTTTATTGATTTATTTTATCATAATGTTTTTACATGACCGTATTTATAATGAATTTACAATATGTTTAAAATTTACTGTCCCCAATTTGATCTCTACTTCTTGGGCCCCATTTTTGGGGAAAATGTCATGCCATTTAAGTTTAAAGACATACCACATGAAACAATAACATACTAAGCCGCGTCACGACAAAAAAACTAATGGGTTTTTCGACCAGCATGGATTCCCGATCAATGTTCGTTTTCAAACCCTATACAAGTAGAAAAAATGTAAGCGAAAAGCTGGATTTACAGACCCCGCTCTGGTCTGGATCCCCGCTGGTCGCAAAAAAACCCTTATGTTTTGGTTTTTGTCAAAGACGCCGGGGTCAAAATATTTTTGCCTTTATTCAAAATGCCACACAAAAAATGGTGGGTGTTCTCCCTTTTTTACCAGAAAAAAGCAGCCCAAGTTTTTGGGGAGCAAAGTAGAGGCTACATAACTTTTGTAAAACTAGAGGAGTAAAGAGCCTTGGAGATCATCACACGGATGATGATGATAATAATTTTACCAAATGGAGATTTAAGAAGTTATAATAAATTTAAAGGAATTAATTAATTTATTCTTTAAACAAGAAATTTCATTTTAGAAAAATGCTTTTCCCCCGCATTAAAACAACACTAAATTTGTAGTGTAGGAACAAAATATTTTTTTTTTCTTTTACAATTTTAAGATTGCGTAAAGATAAAACCCTGACCTATCTAAAATTTTTTTCATCAGATTGTGGTTGAAACTATTTTTAAACCAATAAAAAATTTAGAGTAGGGAATATATCAAGCACTTTATCTGGTGAATTTGGGGTGAAGGTATAAATTTTACACTCCTAAATTTTTATGCTATTCAAAAGATAACCGTAAGACACTTTGTTAAAAACTAGGTCAGTGAAAATCAAAGTTCACTTTACACTTAATATGTGACAAAGGTTCAAAATTTATGCTTACATCAAAAGGGCAAGAAAGTAGGGCACATCATCAAAAACTAGACAAACCCGATTTCAAAGTTCAATTTTCATTTAAAGTGACATGGTCAAAAAATTTTAATTTTCTTTTAATCAAAGGATAAGAAGTAGGGCACTTTCCCCTTGGGCAAGGCAAAATTTGACCCAAAAGGGTTTTAAATTTAAAAAAAATTTTTTATTTCAGGTCCACCAAACAAAATTTAAGTCAAATATCTAAGCTGTTTGCTTTCCCCCCTTCAGAAAACATTTTTTTTATTTTCTGTTTATACTCTGTGTACATAAAAGAGAAAACACTGCCCCCCCGGCAGGGCCAAATTTTACACCCAAAGGGAAAAAATTTTAAAACTTGGTATTGGACCCTTTGGGTGATATTTATAGCAAACATTTAAAGCTCTATTCTTGTACCCCTTTAGACAAAATTTTTTTTTTTCTTTAATTTTAAATAATGAAAATTTAATGGGCCCCCGGGGGGGAACCCAATTTTTACCCAAGGGCTATAATTTGATTAATCTTGGGAGGGGTTTCATTCGCAAAGTCTTTCCTGCCCAAAATTTAAAACCCAGGCTTTTGTCAATTCAGAGAAAAATTTTTTTTTAAGTTTTTTACTTTTTTACTTAAGGGAAAAATATCGCCCCTGGAGCAGGGCCAAATTTTTAAAACTAGGGGCATACTTAAAACAACTTTAGTGGAGGACCCATGATATTTCAAAACCCAAATTTTAAAAACTCTAAGCCTTTACCTTTTAGAAAAAAGAAGTTTTTTTTTTTTCCCATATGTACATGGGAAAAACAAAAACCCCTGGGGTAGGACCCAATTTTTACCCCAGGCTATAATTTGTTTCAATCTTGCTAGAGGCCCCATACATTAAATTTTTTGCAAAAAAATTAACCTCTAAATTTGTAATTTAAGAAAAATGATTTTCAAATTTTTT